>NW_010242220.1:610-935 GCF_000690775.1 Eurypyga helias | reverse complement strand
GAGCCACTGCCTTCCTCCCTCCCTCCTTCCAGAACTCCGAGCTGCAAGAGCTCAGGACGAGGGCAGAATAATTCACCCATCAGCAGCCTTCGAGTGTAGCTACTAAAGAAAATTCACAGCTCTCTGAAGTGCTAACTTCCAATCTCTGGTTTCCAGATTTTATTTCAGGCTACACTCCCCCTTCTCCCCCTCCTTAACCAGATGACCTTGCTTCAAAACATTTTATTTCCAGCTGAAGTGAAAAATGCTAACATATTAGCTTCTGTAATTGCAGTTTGACAGCACTTGATCTCAATAATTATGCTGCAGCTAAACTTAAAGGTTT
>NW_010242220.1:0-587 GCF_000690775.1 Eurypyga helias | reverse complement strand
ACGGAAATCCCCCTTTGGAAACGAACAGAAACAAACCGCTTGAGTTGTTCTGGTGGAAGATGGGGGTCTCTTACCTGCGTTGTAGGCTGCCAGATCTGCCCCAGGCCCCGGGCTCTTCCTTTTCCTGGGTCTCCCCTTCTGGACAGTCCCCACGCCGTTGTAATAAGGCAGTCCCAAAGTATTGGCAGAGCCCGCTCCCAATGCCGGGCCCTTCCCAGCGGCTACATCCGAGTGATTGAAATGCACCTGGTACTCCCCCTGGATGAGAGTCTCGAAATGGAGGCGGCAGTACACCAGATTGTCCTTCATGCCAAAGTGGTCGCCGGTGGTCAGCATCTTGTTGCAAGTGGTGCAAGTGAAGCAGTTTAAGTGATATACCAAATCCCTGGCCCTCATGACCATCTCGGAGGCAGAAATCCCCAGGTGACATCTCGCACATCTTTGCACCGAAAACCTCCTGCAAAACAGAGCGGCCAGAGGAGCCGGTGAGAGGTGCATCCCCCCCCATCCCCCCCTGCATCGGGCGGCGGAGGGAGAGGGGGTGCGGGGCCCGAGAGCCGCCTCGGCTGGGGCAGCGGCACAAAGCC
>NW_010242219.1:0-1207 GCF_000690775.1 Eurypyga helias | reverse complement strand
TGGACACGCGGGCGATGCATGCGCCCGGCAGAAATAACAGCCGTCGGGCGAGGTTTGGATTTTTTCCCCTCCCGCTCCTTGCTTTCGTGAAATCTATGGGCGGATGATTTCCCCTCTTAGTTAGGCTTCGTGACAACGGATGCCTTCCCGATGATGATTTTCTGGGGGAGAGTGCGAGTCCCTCGGAAATCTCCCCTTCCGCCCCCGCCCCAGCCCACGCGCGGCCGCGTCTCGCTGCGGCGCTGGGGAGCGCAGGTAATGGTTGGGGAAAGCTCCGAGTGAATAAAATAAAACCCGTTAGTGTGGTTCCTTTCTTGAGAGTCCTGATCCCGGGCTCTCCTCTCTCTCCTCCGCAACTTGCTGCTTCGCAGCGAGGTCTCCGTCGCACTTCGCTGCTCTTGCGACACAACCCGCCGCTTGCTCATCCCCCCTGAGCTCGCCTGAGCTCGCCGTGGGGACCGCCGCTGCTCTGTGCCTGCTCTGCTGCGGCTAATAAAAAAGGGAATAATAAAGAAGGGAAAACAACAACAACAACGAAAATTGCGAAGATTACATAGTTCGAGGACGGACAGTGTTCAGTGTCGCTCAAAAGACGGATCGTCTTTTGCGTACAAAACCCGTGACAAAAGTGAATTTCTTTAATCACCCTTCAACTGACGGTGTAAAAATCGACTGGTGGTGGAAAGTAGTAAATAGTGGGAATAGAGAAGGGGTCCTAACTCTGAAGTGTGCGTAAGCCTTCCTGGAAAAAAACTGAGCTGAGTGTAGGTAGGCAATTCGCTTGCTTCTTTTCCGAAAATTTAGAAGAAAATGGGAGTGTGACGCGCTGGCACGATTTTTTATGTTTTTTTAAACACGCCTCTGAGACAAAAGATTTTATTTTTAAAAAAAAACTAAAAGAAAAAAAGGAGTGTTGTGATGGAAATAGTCGAGGGAGAGGCGAAACGAGCGGGTGCCGACAGCCGGCACGCCCCTGCCCCGATGGCTCAGAGCTTCGGCGGGAGCCGCAGCGTTCAGAATGTGTTGCAACAGCGCTTTGGAAGTCTCCGAAGAAAAGCTGAATTGTTCGAACTTAGGTAACTTAAGGAAACTCGTTCTGACCTACATTGCTTTTCTGAGTCAGCAGCCGCAGCCCCGGCGGGTCCGTCCGCGCTCACGCGCACCCCGCGGGCGGAGCCCCCGTCGTCCCGTCCCGTCCCCGTCCCCC
>NW_010242218.1:11722-28306 GCF_000690775.1 Eurypyga helias | reverse complement strand
GGCGGGGAGGTGGCTGGCCCCGGCGCCCCCCCTTTCGGCCGCAGCTCTCCGGCCCTGGGGAAGGCGCTGAGCCGAGGAGGAAGTTTTAGGTTTACCCGTGTGTGCGTGTAAGCGCTTTATCCCCGAAGGGGCAAAAGTGAAAATGGCCCGCTTGCAAGTGTGTTAACCAGCCCTGCTTCCTGATGGAAAACTGCTTGCTTTGCAGGTACTTATCGGGCTGCCACCATTGTTAAATCCCACGCAGTGTTGGAGAACAATGACCTGCTCCCACTTCCCCAACAGAAATCTTTTGGCAATCCCCTTTTATGAAGAAATCACTCGATATTAAAATAGAGACTTCCCTTTTTTTTCCCTTCCTTCTTAAAAGGCCTTTTTCTTCAGTGGGTCTTGAAAAGAGTCTTAGTGTTCTGCAGTTGTGACTTGTTAGGCAAGCTGCTATTTTCCACCCCCCCACCCCCCAAATATACTCCTGTCCAGTGTAAGCTTGATGCTTTCACAGTGTAGGTGGTACATGGGAGAGGAGAAGCAAGACATATGGGATAATTCGTGGGTCTGGATTTAATTTCTACTATTAAAACTCTCAAAAAAATTTGCAATGTCTCAGCAAGTGACTGGTCTAAGCTGGCTCTAGAAATGAGGTTTCATTTATGGGGAATAAGTGGATTTAGAAGCACTGCATGCAGCGCAGGGATTTGCAACTACTGCGTTGGCTTCGGTTGCCGAGTTGGGTGTGTTCCAGCCGCTTGGCAAAACCTTGCACACCCCCACTGAAGCAGAATGTTTGCTTCTGCTGAAGGCTAAACTTTATCTTAGCAGAGGCCTCGCCATATCCTGACTACAAGCTGAAGGCATACTTTCCCTGGAAAACAACAGCAGTGAATTTAGGATGCTTCCCCCCTCGTTTTTGCTTGTTTTGGGGACCAGCAGTCCCCATTATTTGAGGAATGGGCAGACACACAGTTGATAATCCACCCTGTTAATATTTAATTAATCTTGTCTGCCTATAGTATGTTTACTCGGAAGCCTGTAGGTGTAAACTGCGCTTTGCAGTTCTTCTACGCGGTGGTGACTTCAAACGCTTACGTTGCTTTGTCTGGGAAATATGCAAGAATTTGTAGGACTTGGTAGCACTGATAGTAACTTAAAACACGCGGGGGGGCAGAGGAGGCTGACTCAGACTTTCAAGTGTAAAAGCTCAGACTTGAATAAATGCATCGCTGAGTAATAAAATCTCTTCACAGCGTCTAATTCACTTATGTGTGATTAAATATGTTCACAGTGAATTATTCTCAGCGTTTCAGAAGTGAGAAGGCTTTATTTAAATCATTAGCTTTCTGGAGCTGTAAACTGAACACAAGCTTCCTACACGATTGCGTGATGGCATGCGACTGCTCATGCTACAGGTCGCTAGACTTGAGACAATTTTTTTTTTTTCAGAAATGTGAAATCAGCTTTCAAAGCAGCTATACTGCGGCTTCCTCCGGCTGAACCGAAAATCTCAGAGTCTCTCCTGAGTGCAGCAGCCTCTTTCTGCTTGTGTATAAGCACGTTTTCTAAAACGTGTATGCGTTTATACAAAATCAAACCCTGCTTTTATTCCGGATGGGTAGTGAACTCCGTCAGAGTTCTAGATCCACACGAATTTAAGGAGGCTTCTGATGTATTTTGAATGTTCAGTTGCACGTGAGGGTTATTAAAATGTGCTTCTGTTGTGGTTATATAGCAATTTCATGTGATTGCTTATGCCTACTAACCAGTTGGATTGTTTGATCAGGACATCAAGCCGATGAGGGACCAGATTGTCCGCGTGAAGAGATACGAGAAAGTTCCTCTGATCCTGGTGGGGAATAAAGTGGATCTGGAGTCGGAGAGGGAGGTCTTATCTGCAGAAGGCAGAGCCCTGGCTCAGGAGTGGGGCTGTCCCTTCATGGAGACGTCAGCCAAGAGCAAAACAATGGTGGATGAACTGTTTGCTGAGATCGTCAGGCAAATGAACTATGCCTCCCTGCCTGAAAAACAAGATCAGTGTTGTACAACTTGCATCGTCCAGTGAGAGAAATTAAGAAAAACCTCAATCATGGCCATACAGAGCAGGTTGGTGGAACAGTCATAACTAATCGAGGTGCATACGCATGCCGTTTAAGCAGATGAAGCGTGATGGGCAGTCTGAAATGAAGTGGTGTAAGCCGGAGGTAGCCTTCCTCCGAAAGAGATGGCGACCTGTGCGTTCGCTTGCGCCTGGTTACGTAAGTCAAGTGGACTTCTTGCGTTGCTTCTGTGGAGTTAGTCGGGGCATGTGGCGTTTGCTTGTGGTAATTTTACACTGAGACACGTTACGTGATCTCATCTGCACCTGTGTCGTGTCAGTGCCGTCTTTGACGTCACGTTACCCCTAATAACACTTGGTGACGTTGCAGCGGGTTTCGTTGCTCGTTGTAGTTGGCACCTGAGTTATTGTCAAGTAACAGGAGTTATCTTGGAGTTCAGCGGGATTATTGTGACCAAATTTCTCCAGTTTTGCTGAGAAGACTTTGAGCTCCTTCAAATAAAAATTCCATGCTACAGAAGCTGAATGCCCTTAGAGTACACTTCTGCCTTCCCAGCAGAGTAAGTTAAAAGGAGATCCACCCCGAGTTGTGAGGAGTGGCTGGAAGCCCATGTGTGCTAGTCAAGGATGCCTGCAAAGTGCTCTTCATCTAAAATCTCCAGAGCAGACACTGGAAAATGGCTTCCCAATGCACGACTCTTTCTATCCCTGTGACTCATAAGAGGTGTGGCAGGAGCGCAGTGCTCAGAGGGGCCTCTGCGGAGCTTCCCCTCTCTTGGGTATTGCCTTGATTATTAAGTTTTCCCGTAGGATAGCTGCTCGCGGCCCTTCACACGTGCGGTGGTCTTTTTCAGTACCGCTTTCACCGGCTGGTGTAAATGGATCTGCTCCGTCCCTGCAAGCAGCAGCCCTGCGGGGTGGTTCTGGGCTCCCCCCCGCTCTTGGCTTCCCTCATAGCCCTTGCAGGTCTAGTGTCACCGTGGGCTTTCATCCGTGTTACTGAAAAGGTGGCATCTTCATCCCTGGTATGCTCTGTGTGCAGCCAGCGGGTCTGTCAGACCTTCAGTTTTCCGTTGGACCTGTCTTGGCAAGCAACTCCATTGGGATCGAGGTGCAGGGATGAGGAAGGATTTGAAAATCCAGGGGAAGGAACTGCCCCTCTTGGCAGCTGCACTGATTGCGGCTGAGGCCCTGGCTGCCAAGGTAGCAACTCTTGCTTGAGTCAGAGGAGCTTTTTGTGTCTGAGTGACAAGAGGGGAAATAGGTTATTTACTGTAAGCTTTGGACTCTCTACCCTCTTTAATCTTGAGTGCAAGGTCAGAGAGTGAAGTCTCAAAGCGTGTCTTTGAGATTGTTATCAAGTGCTTTGTGAAAGTAAAATTTCAGCTACTCGTGACCTTAGCACTGTCATACTAAAGATAATGCGTGATGTTTTTATCTCCAATTCTGTGAAATAAGGGCAGGTTGCTGTCACCGTGTAGGAGCTGTGTGTAAGCTCAAGGTTTGCTTCCTGGGAGGTGAGCAAACTGCTTGTATTGGAGCGGAGAAAAAGGCAAATAAGTCTTTCCTTGTGCGCTAGTCCCTAACCCTTGCAGAGCCCTTGTAGTGTTACAGGAAGGAGTAAATCAAAGGAGTTGCTGGGGTTTTTAACAAAGTGCTTACAGGGTTAGCATCTTGTGCCACTTGTAGTGATGCAAAGTTTCAGCAAGTTCGGAGGCAGCCTCACAGGTAAGATGATCTGGACTTTGTGTCACGCCAAGGGTTACAGCAATGTCCTGGCTTACCGGGGGTTCATCTCGTGCGCATCGCTGCCGTCAGCTCTGACAAATCACCCCCTTTATCCATGAAATGTGTGCTTCAGAGTTGGCTGCTTCTAAGGGAGACTTCTTTGTAACCTGGCTGGCTCTGGATTTAGCGTTAAATACAGGGTTTCATCTGAAAGGTGGAACTGAGGTGTGGGGGAGGCCAGATGTTACTCCTTTGGATGCTAACATGCCTGGATTTGGTGAGTTTCCAGAGCAAAGCATGCTATTGCTTCAGAAGAAACATCTGTATTCTTCTGTCTTTGATCTCATGCAGTAGAGGATCCCTGTAATCCCGTTTTCCTCTCCTTCATTCTGCCTGGCTCTTAAGTCTAGCAGTCTTCCTTGCTTCTGGGGGGTGCTGCTTCTGCACGGTGTAATCCTGTGCCAACCAAGTCTTTCCTTCCTAAGCAGCTTGCTCTTCAGTCTGGAACTTAGACTACTCATCCTGGCTCTTCACAGGCTTCACACTCCCTATCTTTCATTCCAGCCTCACACTTTTGGGATAGTTTCTTCTTCCTGGCTCCCACTCTCCCCTTATTCTTCGAGTAGGTGTAGGATCTCATTAACTTCATGATAAGCCTTTGCTGCCTGCTGATTTCTGTCTGATGTGCTCCAGTGTAGGTGAGCTGCTGATGGTGTCTTGTGATCTCTGTCATCAGCTCTGTAATCCTTGGCTTATGGGTGACCCAGGAACAGGTGCTGCTTCTCTGCCATCAGCTTTGGCAGTGACCCTCCTAGGTAAAGTGAAACTGGGGAAGTGGAGCCAACTCTCAGAAAACCTGGCAAGTCCAAGTGGGCTTGAACTCCGTCTCTGTCCTAGCATAATCCTCATCATCTCAGAGTTCGGTGACCTGTGTCCAGGAGGAGTCTTAGGCCTGGATCAGTTCAGGATGAAGTACATAGGAACAATTCGTGTCTCTCTAGCTCTGATGGAGAAACCAATGAGAGGGTGTGGGGGGGAGTATATGGTGGTTTTATCTTCCGCTGTTTCAGTGTCAGTTTTAACTACCAGGTGCCGATACCTCTTTGGTGCTGATACCTCAACCTGTCTGTCAAATATGACATTGTGTAGGTTCTTTCATGACATTTTTGAGTAACGCTTGCTTGAGTTACTGCTCCGGTCAGCGGCCTTGGGTGAAGTGAAGGATGGAACAAAACTACATCATCAGGATAACCCATAGTTCCTTTTAAAAATGTGTGTTGTTCTTGCATCCTGTTTCCCTCCCCCTCCCCTTTCCTGCTTCTGCAGTGGTCGTCTGTCATTTCATGACTGCATTCAGAGATGTGGGATTTCCAGTAGCTGCTCTCTGCTCCTTGCTTGATCTAGTTTTTCTCTTGAATTTTCAGTATGACAGTATTTTAAATCTTCTTTAACATACGGCACCAGCGATGGTGCTGGTGCCTTAAAAGTGTTCTGTAGAGAAACTAATCAGTTTGGGAACTTTTTAATATTGGGGTGAAAGATTGCTGCTGATTTCTGCCCCCTCCATTCGTGAGTAACTGATACTAGCAAGCACTGAAGAAGTACTCTGCTCTAGGGATAAAAACTGAATGAATACTGCCTTCTGGTCTGTGTGGCTGTGCAGCACATACAAATTTATCCCACCAAACTGTCTAACATCCCCCTCTCTCCTGTGTGCTCGCAGAAGAGAATAGAGCGGTATGGATATTCTGGGGGCAAGCGAAGCCAGATAAGTGCTATATGGTGCTAATTGCAGTAACGAGGCACGAGTTAAATGGAAAGATGACGACAGATCTGAATTGGGATGTCCCTGGCCTCCGTATAATTTCAGTGATGCTGTAAGAGCATGCAGAAGAAGAAAACATCTTTGTTTTCCTCTGTTTTTACTATCCCTAGCAATTCTTTGCTGGCCACAGCACCGGATGCTGGATTTAGGTGAAGTTTTGGGATGGATCTAACTCTTGTAGCTTGAGGAGCTGCACTGTAAATGGTTTGCTCTTCTGTGCTGTAATCAAAGATAAAACACCTATTAAGCAGGTCTAATCCATCCCCATTAAAAGCAAAGTGTGGGGTTTTTTTTCTGTTTGGACAGTACAGGGACCCTCCCCACCTAAAACTCATGGACCAGCAACAGAGTGGGGGAGACACACATTCACCAGACTGTTAGCTGGGAAACAAACAGGCAAGCAGGCAAAACCGGGCTGCTCCTGTCAGTACAGGAGCACTGCTCCTGGGTTTTGGGAGTGAGCAGTTGTTGGGCAAGAAGGGGAACCCCAGCTGTGTCAGAGCACTCTGGTGACTAACTCTTGAGGGCAAATCAGCAGCTGAAAAGAAAGGTTACAGCATGAAACGTTAAGGTCCTGACTCCTGTGAAGAAGTGACTTCCAGAAGACTCGTGAAAACCAAGGATCAAGCTTCAGTGAAGCGCATGCACGTGCATGTGAAGGACAGACTAAGCTTTAACTGAGGCTTTTAGGGTACCTCTGCAGATAAATCTTACAAAGTGCCAGCAAGTGGTCAGAAATCCAAGGATGTATCAGTCACATTGGTAATGCTGTTTACATTTGTGTGCTCGACTGAGAGCAGCAGCGCACAGTTCTGTCCCTGCTGGGGTTGAGGCTGGTGAATCTAAGGGGTGTTTTTAGTAACCGAGAGGAGCTGAGTGCTGAGAACTCAGCTGTCAAAACTGAGTTCGTTGGCTCATCTACCTGTTCCCAGAACTTGTGCAAAATGCTGTTGCTTCACGTTACTGGGTGGCGCAGCGCCTCCTCACCACTGCTGCAGAGCCTAGTGTGTGTGCAGGAGAACTTAAATTTCCTGGCGCTTTCACATCCTCAGAAGCAAGTTAGTAGCCCGCAGGGGCAGCCTGCACAGTTCAGAGCAGTGGGTTGCTACCTGCATGCCTCTTCTGCTACTGGAATTAGAGGGGAACTTGAAGAACGTGGCTGTGTAAAGCAGTGCTTTGGAGCTCGCCGTGGAAAACTGGCTTTGCACGTGTATTGAATGTGGCTTTCATGAGTTGTTTTGTTTTAAATTGCAGATAAAACTCAGAGGAAACTTGCACAGATGCTGCTTTGGAGAACTTTCAGCCCAGGTTGCAGAGCTGAGCCTTGGTAAACCTGTCTCTATTACAGCACATTGCCATACATCGAAGTGCGTAAGGTCGGTGGCCTCCAGGACCCACACACCTTAGTCGGAATGCTTAGCATGTTTACCATAAGTTTAAAGATCTGTTCTTTATCTATCAGTCCTTTTATAGCTTTCTAAGTTCATATAATGGCTAATATGCAAGAGTTCATTTTTAATATTTTAATTGATTTCTTTAATCAATTTCTGAACTTGTATTTATTAAATACTTAAACTCAGTATTACCTACTCAATGCCTTTTAAAAGAAGAGAGTTTTAATGGAGAATAAATTGAGCCTTAAACAAATGGTTACTTCTGTATATTACCTCGCATCAGTGCTTCTTCCTATTTGCAGCGTTTTCTCCTACAGTGTAGCTGGTCATTCTGTGAGACTCTTTGTTTACGTGTGACAGTGTCATGAAAAGATACCGAAGGCACCTCTGTTGTATGGATGTAGTATCCCTTTTCTTGGCAAGCACAGCTGTGATACCGTGTCTGTCACTGCTCCGACTTGACAGTAGGGATTGCTCGGAATGGGATGTAAAGTCTCCAGCTGATGTTTCTTTTCTTGCAATCATGGGTTTCTTAAACTCACTTAATCAAAAATTACAGTTGTAGCGTTGACAAATGGCAGCATGCTTTTCCTTCTGCCGAGTTTCTGAACTTGCTTGTTTACAAGTAGCTTCTTTATGCCTTTGAAAAGGGATAATGTATCCTTGGAAGTGGGCTGTTTGCCTAGTCCGTCAGCTCAGCTTTGCCTGGCACACCGAGACATCTAGTAGACCTCTGCACATGTAAATCTAATGCAAATAAGATCACTTTACATTTTATAGTTCCTAATATTTGTCTTTCTGAATAATATTTTAAAGCAATATTTGTTAAAGTTTTTCTTGCACTGTCACAAATTTGCTTCTTAGATTTTTTTGTTGTTGTTTGTTTTTCCCAAGAAACAAGGTTAATATTAGAGACAAGTTGGTGTAACAAGGGGAAAAGCACCAGGTTGCAGTGATACTAACTGCGAGTGTGCTTTAAACAGCCATTGCCTTCCTTATTGTTTACCTGATCAACATTTTCTCTGAATACTTGAAAATTTTAACAATAACACAGGTATAAAGAGCAGAATGAAAATGTACAAAGAACAGATGAAACGGTTTTGTTCAGTTTTGTTAACATGTTGCATACATGAGAGCTTTTTCTAGCAGTGGTTTAAAACGTGTAATTCTTTTTTTTGCAGAAATTTTAATAACTGCAGCTCACCTACTGCACCAAAGTTCTAGGTTTTTAGGAGCCCAGCTTTAGTCATTTGAACATGCTTCTAGAAAATGTACATTTTTTTTTTCCCTGTAATAGCTAAATAACTTTGAGAAAAGCTCCAGTAAAAGCAGTGATGGATATACATGAGGTGAAGCAGTTTAAAACTCATGAATTGTATTGTGGATGATGGCATTTACACCAATAAACGATCACCGGTACAGTAGCTCAACATGAACGTGTTTTATTGGTAATACTGCAGGCTGGCTTGACAGTGTGAGTAGAAATAAAGATTCTGAGTGTTGAATTTGAATCCTGAAAAGAAGAGGACACCAGGTTTTCTGCTTGGGTATTGAAACACCTGATTTTTTTTTTTTTTTTTCCTGTGGGGTTACTTGAAATTTTTTTTTCCCCCCCCTGTTTGTACAAACTTTATAAACAGGCTGAGGCTAATACTTAGGTTTGCACTTTAATATCAGAATCAAACCAAACCTTGTATTCAAAGTAGATTTTTTTTTTTTAAGTGGTGGTTGTTGATCCTTTTTTGTAGGTTGTAAGGAAGTAATAGGAAAAATAAGAGTAATTAATGAAGATCTTGGTTTTCCTTTGTCTAAGGGGGGAAGAAGTTGGTTAGTATGAATGAGTGGTTCATTCCGGTGGGTAGTTATTCAACCAGTGTTGGTTTTCATCGACCTCAGCGTGAGAAAAAAAAAAAAAGGAAAAAAAGAAAAAAAAAAAGAGAAAAAAAACCTTTAAAAACTTGAACTAGCTTAGAGTGACAGGAGTGGGAAAACGAGAGATGGTTTCTTCAGCACACTTTGGGGGGAAAAAGGGACCAAAAGTTATTTTAGGCTTCCTTGATAGTTTGCATGTGAAGTTGCTTATTAGAGTAAGAGGCTAATAATAAAAGCAGTATGTATTGTCTTTCCTATGGCATCTGTTTAGGAGTTGTTCAAATCACTGCAGTAGGGCTCTGCAAACAGAAACGTAACCTGACGTCACGTATCTAATGTACTGTATCTTTATCAGTGATAGGCGAAATCTGGAATAACAAGTGCAAAAACGGAACAATTACCTATAATGCTTTGTAAAAAGTTTTTTTCCAGTAGAATCCATTCTTGTCATTTTGTAAGACAACCCTACAGTCCACCTGTTTGTAACTTTTTTAATAAAATAGATACCTGTATTACCAAACTGGGGTGACTGCTCTGTGTTCGATTTGCTCTTCCAGAGTGAGCTGATCCGACAAGCCGCTGGGTTTGGTTTTTCTGGGTGTTTTTAGGCACTGGTTGTACGTAGTAACCACACGTGAACGGTCATGAATGACTCCTTCTGGCTGGAAGAGCATGCCCAGCCCTCCTGGGCTGGGTGTAGCACCCCGACTGGGAGCGCTCCGAACGGAGAGGAGGGGGAGCAAGGAGCAGCCCAGGCTCCTCTGAGCTGGGGGGCCCAGTCCCGGTACACCGACCTTTACTATTGCATTGGTTACTCAAGCCACGTGTCAGTGTAAAATGTGATTTTTAAACTTCCTTCCTTTGTACCTTCAGTCCTCAGCCATGTGCTGACAGGTGGAACCACCTCACACCGCTCAGCTGACATCAGCCTTGTCTTGAAGGTGGGTTTCTGTGCTGCTTCTCCCTGTTCACGCTTCCTTCGCCGAGACGGAGGAGGAGTTTCCACCTCGGAGGAAACTGGCAAAGAAGGGCAAGCTCCAAAGTGATCTTGGATGAAAGTCTGCGTCCTGTAACCACCTGAGCAATAATATTCAATTGAATTGAGCAATAATATTGATGATTCTTCATAGTGCTCAATGCAACCAAGCTGCTTCCCCTTCCCCCTCGGGGGCTGGGGGGCGATGCACGTACAGCCGGGGCGTCCTGCGACGTGGCACCGCTGGTTTGTCACAAAGGCGCGGTACAGGGCAGTCTGGGTTGAGGGGTTCAAGGAAGCACGTAAGCTTTGTGTTTAAGGCCGTTATCTTGCAAAAGTCGTAGTGTTGAGAGTGAACTTGGCTACTCTACAGATGGTTGAGTAGCGTCTGTCGTAAAGTAGGTGCGAGAGCGTTGCGTTGCTTTGGAGCTGGGCCGGCTGTTCTCGGGGTTGTGTCGTGGGGTGTCGCAGGCAGCTTTTTCTCTGGTTTAGCAGTTCCTGCTTTAAAACTGTAGGGGCCGTGCAGGAAGCTCCCCGGTGTCCTGCTTCCCCTGTGCAGCCAGAGGACGGCTACGTCCCCCCCCGGTGCGTTCGGAGAGCAGGAGATACCCGCAGCAGGGACCAGAGGACTGGTAGCACAGGTGACACGTCAATGAGTTGCTAACGAGGGCCACGCTGGGCCTTGCAGCCTGAGGATGAACCCTCAGCGGGGACAGCCCTCGGAGGGAGCCGCGAGGTGCCCCGCGTGGGTGGAGGGTGAACCGCCGGCCGCACCTCGCGTCGAGCTGTACGCTGTTAACTGCCCGACTAGGCACGGCCGTAATTACAGCTTGAAAGTAGGTGGAAGTGTCTAGTCTTAATTAAAATGAGATACGGGCTCTAAAACAATACACGTTGACCTGTTTAGGTTCTCTCTGCTGAAGAGGCGGCGGTGCTGCGAGCTTGGTTTGCTGGTGGGCGGTCGGGTCTGGTGAGTCACCGCGCGCCTGCTCGGCAGCCGGAGGAAGCGCGTGTGCGGCTGCGGGCAAGCTCTGGCAAGAGCCGAGGTGGCCCTGTGCTCTGAAAGTGAAATAGCGCGGCTGCTTTTATCTCTGCCTGGTCAAAACGCCTGCGAGGAGCAGAGGGACTTGGAGCTGAAGATGGGCAGGTGCCTCGCTCCATCCAAGGGTCAAACCCTGCCTGCAGCGGTTTGTTGGTTCTGCTGAGGGCAGCCTTGAGCTTCGGATAGCTTGGCTGGCAGCAGCGCTACGTGTCGGTGACGAGATGGCAGGGGATGAAATGTGTTGTTCTTCACGGGAACGGTGTATTTCGTCTGGAATCAATTCGCTTCCGGTGCTCTCTCCCAAAGCTGAGGGTCTCTTCGAGTCCTTCCAAAACGTTGGGAGTGATAATTGATGGGGAAATGTCTCTCGTGTTGCAGGAACCCGCAAAAGGCTGCAAGAATTGGGCTTTTTCAGCCTGGAGAAGGGAAGGCTCCAGGGAGACCTTATAGCACCTTCCAGTGCCTGAAGGGGCTACAAGGAAGCTGGGGGGGACTTTTTACAAGCGCCTGTAGTGACAGGACAAGGGGTAACGGGTTTAAATTGAAAGGGAGGGGGTTTAGATTGGATATCAGGAAGAAGTTCTTCCTGGAGAGGGCGGGGAAGCACTGGGACAGGTTGCCCAGAGAAGCTGTGGATGCCCCATCCCTGGAAGTGTCCAAGGCCAGGCTGGATGAGGCTTTGAGCAACCTGGTCTAGTGGAAGGTGTCCCTGCCCATGGCAGGGGGGTTGGAACTGGGTGATCTTTACGGTCCCTTCCAACCTACACCATTCTGTGATTCTATGATTCCATGAAAATACTCACTGATGGGCAGCCTTTGCCCGCTGTGTTTGTTTTGTCGATGTGTCCGTGCTCCTTGGTTGGCTCCATCTGAGCGTGCCGAGCTTTCTAACAACGACTTACTTCCTCCAAATGGCATTTCCAGTGATTAGGCTGTCGTGGGATGTGAGACTGCGAGACGCCGCCGGTTACTGGGTGACCTCAATTGTTCTTGCCTCGGAAGAAAAATGGTAATCGTAGCACTTCTCTCCCGGGGGCATAATGCGGAAGACTCTTGAAAATGGGGAGGTGCTTGGGCTTATCTGGAAGCAGATGCACCAGCATTGTAGAGTCTGAACTTGGACTTCTCACGTGTAAATTAAGTGGGTGGGGTAGAACCTAAAACCCAAAGTCAAAAATTCCTCAGATTTATGAAAAGCATTAGTATCTGTCACACATTTGTGATATTATAACGTAACTGGTTCAGGCTTAGATTTCTTATGTTTCCACTAAGCGGTATAATTGATAAATGACTGCAACTCAGTAAACCAAACAGATAATCCAATTTCTGGGAAATTTCTGGCTCTTCAAGTGAATTTTCTTTTCTTTTTTCCTGCCCCTAGGCTGGCTACTTCATCCAGTTTTATGTCCATAGAAGATCTGCCTTGACATTAGATTTAAATTACCTGGTCAGCCCAGAAAAATGAAAATATATTTGCTGTTGGTGACATTCCTTAAGGGCTACTTGTGCTTTTGGGAACGGGCGGATAGGATGACTAATCATCAGCTTGGGATGCATCCTACTGCTGTAACAGACTTTAGACCCTTTTTCTTAAAAATAAAATTAATAGCGATTGTGTAATCAGCAACAGCATGCCTGCGATGGAAAACAAGGAGAAACAAACTGAATTTTCGGGAGAGCTGATTAATGTTGGAAAGGAGACCAAGCTTCCCACGGAGCATGGCTGAAGTGCTGGAGCGAGCTGCAGGCAGTGGAGGTGGAGGAGAATTTTCAAAGGCCGCGTTGGGTAAGCACTGCTGGAGGGAGGAGCGTGCGTAGTTCCTGCCTCCGTGCGTTGGGCTGCCACGTGTGGTCGCTTGAAGGCCCTTGCAGCCCCTCTCTCTGTCACCGCAGTCACGATACTAATCCCGGCACTGGTTTCCATTCAATATTCCAGCAATTAGCGCAGACTTGCCAGATGCCCGATGTCTCGTGAGCGGCTGTATTTTTGAGGAGGTTAGAAGAAAGATTTTTAGCTGCAGGGCCTGCCCAGGGTCAGACTGTGGTTAGGGGGACTCTGGAGTCCAGCTGTGCTCCTTTCCTGTTAGCCATCTCAGCTCTTCGTTGTCACACACTATCTCAGGCCAGCCGGATTGTTTCGTATTTGGGCTCAAATTAATAATTTAGACAGGTTTTATGAATGTAGCCCAAAACCTTGGGCCAGTCATGATGTAGGAATGTTCCCTGTTCTTTGAAACACGTCTCTCTCGGCTCCCGCTGCCTGCCAGAAGGCCCTGGAAGAGGGGCCATGAGGCGGGGATTACCTTTGATCACGACAGATGGATGCTGCTCTCTTGTCCTCCGCCGTCTGCTATGAGGAATGGCTTTGACACAACTTTAGCTCGGCTTTGAGCTATATACCAGGAATTTAGTGGCCCTTGGCAGGGCTGAAGTGTGATAATGGTCTTTTGAGGAAGATTAAAAGAAGGGAGTAGGGGAAGAGAGGCTACCTGTGAGGGAAATGTTCACAAAACTCAAGATCCGTATGTTGAGATGGGTCTGATCCATTGGCCTGGAGGCACCTGGAAAACACATGCATTTCTTTGCCTAGATGTAATCAAGGCTTACTCAACCAGAGCTGCTTGTCTTGGGCCAAGAGGGAAACCACATCTGTCATGAAAATAAGCAATATAGCTCCTTAGGACTCTATCCTTTCCACTAGGATTCAATCTTGTCACCCAGCATTGCGGACTGAACTCGGCAGCTTCCTCAGACTTGGCCTTTGGCCATAGGATCCTTCCTGATGATGCTCAGCAAAGGTATTCCCTATCCTGGACTTTAATTCCCTTCTGAAGAGCTGCTGCTGCTTCTAGCCTCGTAACCCTGTCGCTGGAGCTGCGTGAGCAGACGAGCAAGACGCTGCCCACTGGTCAGTCAGATTGCTGCGCTGTGGTACAGGGGGTCTGTGATTGTTTTTCCCTTGGGGCACCATCTCAGAAAGATCTGCACGTGACTCGTGGAGAGCCTTAGGGAGAGGGTCGATAGGTTTGAATTCCTGAGGACAGAGAGCCTGGGCATCCAGAGACCTCATCGCAGGACTGCCGGACTACAGGTAAACCTACAATACTTCTGTCCCGTTGGCGTGGGGATGTGCAGGTGGACCAGGAAGAGTTTATGCCTGAAAGAAATTAAGGACAGCGTGTGCAAGTCCTGTGCTTTGTACTACTGCACGGATGCAGGGAGATGCACCCAGAAATGACCCAATGCTAAGAGATGGCTGAGTCTTCGGGGGCATCAGCACTCCGTTGGCTGCGTACAGTCTTTCTGTACAAGTGGCTTTCTCGTGTCTTCAGAGTGATCTGTTTGCATGAAACATCACGGAGTGCTTTTTCTATCGCTGTGCCAACCACAGGATGCAACTGGCCTGTTAAAAATGAGAGAATGTGTTCTGCGTAACGCCAGACTCACGCTCTCCTTTAGTTTCTTGTATAGCCTGTGCTATCATTTGCGTTTGCTTCCAGCAAACCGCCTTCTTCAGTGCCTGGTAATAGCTTTTACATAGCATATAAAATCTGAAAAGAGAGGGAAAGTCAACAATCCACGTCCACGCACGGTGTTGTTGCTTCTCCCTGCAATGGGAATTGTCACCTGCGCTTGTCGCTGGGCGCGAGCACCACGAGAGGGAGCTGGGAAGCAAAGCTTTGTCCTGGCTCTGCCTTCGGAGCAGGGCTGTGCTCTGTCCCTGGAAATCAAACGTGCTTCTGCACAGGCTGGAAACAAGAGAAATGGAATTAAATCTGTACTTCAGGACTTCGGTAGCATGGTGTCCTAGGGCTTCCAGTAAAGTCTGGACCTATGCCTGGATCATCCCTAACAGCCGTGTGTTGGAGTCGTCCCTCGCTTTTCCAGCCTGCTCCTCAATTTCTACCACCTCATAGTTTAAAGGACTTTCCTAGGATCTACCTCAGCTCTTCCCTGCAATTTCTTTGTTTTCCCCAGCAATTTTTCCAGCAACTTTTTTTTCCAACAACGGGTTTAAATTGAAAATGGGGAGGTTTAGATTAGATATCAGGAAGAAGTTCTTCCCGGAGAGGGTGGGGAGGCACTGGGACAGGTTGCCCAGAGAAGCTGTGGGTGCCCCCTCCCTGGAAGTGTTCAAGGCCAGGCTGGATGAGGCTTTGAGCAACCTGGTCTAGTGGAAGGTGTCCCTGCCCATGGCAGGGGGGTTGGAACTGGATGGACTTTAAGGTACCTTCCAACCCCAACCGTTCTCTGATTCTATGAACTTCTTTGTACCTTGGGACCACGGCCAATCCATCCTCTTGGAATGGTCCTGCATGTCTTGGGAGACAATTGTTGTTCCCTCTATCTTCTCTTTTTGAGCCAAAATCAGTTCTTTCAGGCCTTGTTTTATTGAAAATGCCTTTTTTAGGGGGATATATCATTAAAAAAATGGTAAATCAACTAGTACGAAAGCCAGGACCCCAGCTCAGTAAAATAAATCCTTTTGGTGTAGCAGCATGAACATTGTAGGTACCCTACTGTGGAGAGAAACTCCCTGTTTTGCAGTATTGGTGCCGTGCCTTGGAGTTCTTAACCCGCGGGCTGCGGCTGTGCAGGAGGTGAATGCGGATGTTCTCCCAGCAGCTCTGGCTGAGGAAGAGGAGGTCTAATGTCAATGTATGGGAGGCCACCAAGGACCAAAGTCCACCCCGGTGAGTCCCTGTCTCTGAAGGCTGCCGATAGCAAATGTTTCAGGTGTGGAAGACAGGACGAGCGCTTCTCCTCCTCAGCAGTGAGCTGGGTACAGGTTCTTGCCTCAAGGTCCATGGTGTTTAAAATCCCCTGGCAGATGGCTGTTCCATGACTATCTATCTGTCTGCTTTTCCTTTCCTCTTAGCGGAATTTGAAGACGAGCATGACAAAGCACAGGGTCACAGACCCTGGTTCAAGGCAATACCATCCAGGCTCATGTGGGGTTGGATGCACTCAGCGGACTGACGTCCTCCCTGGCAGAGCTGGTGTAATACAGGATGGTGGTAGCGGCGTCTGGTGTATTAAAAACCAAGGTCTGAGCAAAGAGCCCTGAAGTAGTATGCGCTCCGACATGCTGCTGCTCAGACCTTGCTGTGCTCCGGTGCTGCTGCTCAGGGTCTCCACCCTGCCTGCCTGTACCGCTGTGCTCGTCCTTCACCTTTTCCATGCTTTCCTGCACAGTTTTAATGTTGTTCCTTGCCCCTGTGGACAAGGATATACGCACCCAGCTGGAGGTCGGCACTGACTCGGGCTGGCAGCCAGGATTGCCCCCTCCTGGGGTGCTGGTGCTCCCCCATGTGTGATGCTCCAGCTGGCCCCAGAGTCACCTCCAGAAGAAGGAAGGGTGGGTGGGGGTAAAATAGGTCTCACCTGCTGAGGTGGTGTATCTCCTCTGCTCTCAGCGACAATCCCAGTGTCCCAGGTCACATTTCTTCTGGCTGCCCCTTACTCCTGCCCCAGAAAGAGTCCCCGTTTACCTGTGCTGGTGCTCCCCCATGTGTGATGCTCCAGCTGGCCCCAGAGTCACCTCCAGAAGAAGGAAGGGTGGGTGGGGGTAAAATAGGTCTCACCTGCTGAGGTGGTGTATCTCCTCTGCTCTCAGCGACAATCCCAGTGTCCCAGGTCACATTTCTTCTGGCTGCCCCTTACTCCTGCCCCAGAAAGAGTCCCCGTTTACCTTGCTTG
>NW_010242218.1:2211-11677 GCF_000690775.1 Eurypyga helias | reverse complement strand
CCCCGGCTAAACCCAACACAGACCCCTTCCTTCATGCCCCGGTAATGACAAAACCCCTTTTCCTCCACCCACAACCCAGCCGGCTGGTGCTCAGCTCCTGATATCAACCATGGAGCCCCGGGACTGGTGTCTCTGGCATGCCAGGAAAGCCTGTAGCACGGAGGTTTGTCATCTTCCAGGGTTTGGGGGCTCCTCCAGCACACCCCCCCCTTGCATCCTTCCTGCTGGTCCAGTGCTCCTGTCGTGTTCCCAGTGCCGCATCTGCGATGCGTGAGCTGCTCTTCTCGGTGCCCATCGATAGTTGCTGTCAGGAAGATGTAAAACTGCAGAGGGTAAGTGCACTCAGCACCCCCGAGATGGTTTGTACGTGACGCTGCCCTTCTCCTGTGACAGGAAGAGCTCAGACCCCAGGCCAAGGGCAGCACTGGAAATCTGTTGCTCAGATGCAGTGCCTACACAGCGGGTACAGCCGACCCCGCGGCCATGGGCAGGCGATGAGCTCAGCTGCTTTGTGGGGCAGATTCACGTGGAAAAGCAGATTTGCCTTGACTTTCATGGGTTTTTATTGTCCTGGGCAGTAGAAGACTAATAAGTTTTTCTTTAGCTAAAAAGCTCTACGTTTTTCCTCTCTGCAGCCCAGATGATGTCAAGTGTGTACCCTGACAGGCTCCGTCCCAACATCCCCAGGAATACTTGGGAAGCGTAAGAGGGACCACAGCAAATGGCGTGGAGTGTCTTACAGTGGATATTTCAGTGGAAACCAGGAAGGAAGCAACATCTCTGCAGCACTTAAGGTGGCTTTTTCAGTTTGCCGGGATGCGTTTCCACCACTCTGGGTCCCACAGGATTGTGCGTGTTTGTGGCTTTTCCAGCAGCAGCACTAACGAGCCCCTGTGACAGTCCAGTGCCAGCCTTTTGGCACTACCTAGTGCCTTGATTTCCGTGAGCCAGGGCTTCTGCCCAAAAGCTGCCTTCATCCAAATGCTCAGTGTGGGGAGACTCTGCCAGATGAAAGCGGCCAGGGAGGTCCTCATGTCCCCGCAGTAGCTGGGGCAGAGAAGCCGCACCTTGTGGGAAGGCTGCACCCGGCAGCCTGGCATGAGCCCGGGGGGTTTTGAGGGTGGGCAGCTGGCTCTGGTGCTTGGAGGATGAGCTGGTTCCTCACTGGTCCTGTGCCGGCTGCCCTTCTGGGATACTGCAGCGCAGGAGGGTGCGTGCATACGTGTGCAGGGACGTGGGCTTTTCAGGGGTGAAACGGGACCCAGGCTGTCTCACAGGCTTGTGAGACTTCACTAAGCTGCCAAACCGGGGTGCCAGCTGGGAATGAGCAGCAGGTCCTCTTCTACCTCCCTGGGAAGGACTCCCATCTGGATTCAAGTTCAGTTGGAAACATCTTCCCAGTCTTGGAGTGCAGCAGACCCTCTGACCGCCCCGCACACATCAGCTCAGCACCTTATCTGCCCACCCCAAGGAGCGAGCGCAGCCGCCAGCAGCCGCTCTTAGGCTGGCTCACCCCCTCACCGGGGCTTGCTGTGCCCCCGCGTTGCTCAGCACCAGCGGTAACCCCGCTGTGTCTATCCCAGCCCCGTTAGTGCCACGCTTGCAGAGCTGCAGCACAGCCTCCCCCTGTTCATAGCCCCGTAGTTCACAGCAGGGAAATATTCTTTAACACAGCGGTGATATTTAAACCAGGGAGGTATCAGTTTGGGGTATTTTTAAGTTGTTTTCAGGCATTCAGTCCCTTTGCTCCAGCCTCCGCTCCACATCTGTGACTGCAGCCTTCTCCATCCAGCTGAGAGGGAAATTATGTGTGCACGAGGAGTCAGGGCTCCCTTCCCGGCACACGGCTCACAGCGCTAGGACTGCCGCGCCGGCCGCACGCTCAGCACATGCTCCAGGATGCTGCACCTGAAGGTCCAGTTTCTGGATGACTCCCAGAAGATCTTTGTAGTTGATGTAAGTGGGTATCATATTCTTATTGGTGTTTCTGTGCAAATTGCTGAAGTCATTGCTGCTCTGAAGGATTGCATGGTCTCTGATAGCTTCTGGTTTTCAGCTTTAAGGAAAACCCCTCAAATACAAATGAAGAGGTTACAGTGCTGATTGCTGAGCGTGTTTCAGCACCAACATGCTCCTGCTCTCGCCTCTCATTGGCATTATTTACAAAGAAAGAGGAATGGCTTTTACTTACCTGGTGTCATCTTTGGGAAATTGGCTAGGATGAAGTGATGTTCTTATAAAGTGTCGGGTTCTTCTCTCATTTGGCTGCCAGTATAAGCATTCAACAAGGAAGAAAAATCTGGGAACAGAATACAAATAGAGTATTTAACCAAAGTACCCCTGGTGAGAAACATCTGCATGCATCTCTTCCCGAGCATTCAGTTGAAAAGGAAAACTGCGTGTCTTTGAGAGTAGCTGTGGAAAAAAATCACTGTATCTTATTTTCTGCATGACAGTGTCCCTCAACACACTGTCATTAATAACTCACGTTTAGTAAATGCTAGCTCTGATTACTGACTGCTGAAATGGGTTTTAAATGTTAAGTATTAGTATCTATGGTGTTAGATTTATATATAGATAGATAACTGAAATGAGATCTATTTTGTCTATGTGATAGAAGCAAATCTTCTTACGAACGTGATGATAGAGCATTTACTGTTGGTTGGGATTTGATAATCACGGTAGCTAATTGAATTAGCTAATTCAAGTAGATCTGTCCTAGCACTTATGCACTTCTCCTATGGGAGCAGAGTGCTTTATATAAAATTGTTTTTTTCAAGTTCCATTACATTTCTTAGAGAGTCCTGTCCTCTGGATTTATAGCATAGTCTGAGAATTGCTTCATCTTGGACGTACTGCTCCGTTTCTTTGTGATAGCAGTTTTGCAGAGAAGATTGTATAGCAATTCCATCACTTAGCACTATATGGAAGTTGTTTGATTTAGTTTAATTAATGTATCCTAGACCTAGAGTCAGCTTAAGAATAAGACTAGACATTTAAAAATGCTTTTTTTCCCATATTGATTTGATCCAGGGTGTAGTGAGAGACAATTTGAAAGATGCTGCTGGTACAATATTGCTGCGGGTTTTTTTTCAGTCTCTGCTTTCTTCTTTGCCCCAGACACTTCCAGCACTATAGCTCTGCACAACATGTTATTGCAGCAAATAGCTTCCATTAGAGGAACTCCTGGTCGTTTCCTTTTTTAGCATGGAATGGTATTGGAAACCCCTTTTAGGCATTTCATGCATTTGATGCTGGGAACGATAAATGAGTAGTTGAATTAGTGACTTCTCCATTGTAAAAGGACTGCTTTGGGCTAAGTTTTGAGCAGATATTTCAAGCAACTCCTCCTAAGCCTTTCCTGACTTTGGAAAGCTCTTTTGAATTTGCGGTACATCAGTATAATGGGAAGGAAAAGGACAAAAGAGAGAAAACACAACGGGCCTGATTCCCCTCTGCCTCGCGCTTGGCGTATGTGTCTGCACCTGTCTCACGTGGGTGTCACAGCTGCCGGCACGTGCAGAGAGGTCTCGTTTAGAGCCCAGCTTTGCACGGGAAAGCGTTCGTCCCTGGGAAGGCTTCTGCCTCCATCCATGTCTTCACCAACAGCTGGGGCCCAGCACCCTCGCTGCAGCCACCGGGCTCCTGGGATCACGGAGCATCAGCTGCACACTGGATGGAGGTGGTTCCTGGGGTGGCCCCTTCCCCCCTGGATACCTAGAGCTGTGACCTGGCATGTGCTCTTGCCTGTAAAGTCCCTCCTCTTCTCTCTGGAAAGGGTTTAAACAGTGCAGCCCTCAGTCTGGGCAGCCTCAGGAGCCCTCCCTGAGCAGCACAGAAAGGGCGAACCACTGCAGCCTGGGCAGGCAAAGCCTGGGCATCTCTGTCCGTGGGATTCGCTACAGGGCAGGATTCAGTGGGAAGCAAAAAAACCAGAAAGGAAAGGCAAAGCAAACAAGCCCAGAAGAACTAATTGTTGGAGCTGAGTGAAGGGCAAAGTCTCCTGTGGTCTACGTGTCCCTTGTGATGAATCCAGGTGGGAATCCATGGACAGGAGCTGTGCAGGGCTGGCTGCACCTGAGCTGGTCCAGCGACAGCATGGGGAGCGTCGGGGCCAGTGGCTTTTGGTGCGTGGCACTGCATGCCAGCTGCGGCCAGGCGGAAGACACTGACCAGGGGGTATCCCCCGAGGTGGTGGGGAAAGATCACACCAAGTCCCATGAGCTGTCACTGGCCCCGAAACCACAGACCTGGATGCAGCAGCCGGTGCTATGGGGAACGCTGCGGAAACGTGGCTTTGCCGCTGGACCGCAAGTGCTGCCAGGGTGTCCTTTGGGGATAGGTGTGCATGTCCCCATGTGTCACCCATGTTGCTGCCTGTCTCTGGATGTGCCTCTTGCTTTCTTACCCTGCTTCCACCGTGGAGAAGAAAGGCAAGTGCAGCCTCTCCTTTCCACTGTCCTCAGCACAGGGGTTTCTGCCTGTGGGTGCTAACCTGGCCCTGTCATTGAAGGCACATTTAGGGTTGGACGTGGGGTGCCCAGCCCCACACCACGCTCCTGCCTCGCACTGTGCTCCTCCGGCACAGCCCCCTGCTCTTGCCTGATGCTGTCCCGAGCACAGCCGTACCCCAGAGCTTCCAGCAGCGTGGGTCAGGACCTCCAGCCCAGGATGGAGCACCTGCAGGCACCACTCTGCAAGAGAAAAGCCTCTGCTTTTAATCCAGCCCCTGCACCACAGGGCTGCATCTCCCCGGTGAGCAGGTTTTCCTGGGGATGGAGCCGCTCATCCCCACTGCCCTGGGCAGTGCTGGGCTTGGAGGAGAGCAGGTCGCTCCCAGCAGTCATGTCGTGGGTAATAACCCCGTAAGAAAGGCTTGTCTTTTCTGGCTGCCTGACAAAGGCCAAGGCCTTTCATGCTAGAAAATTCTAGCTTGGAAACAAACATTTATAATTGTTTTAATCCCTTGTGATCTAGTAATTTCGAGGAGAACCGGGAGTGCTGCAGAGCGAATGCTGTTATTACGCGATCACTTTTCAGCAGCCTTTCAGCACGGAGCCAGCAATTTCATCCCAGGAGAAGCTGTGAAAGGTGGTTATTAGTGTGCATCACCGCCAGCAGCCGGGGTCCCTCCCGTCCCTGCCGGGAGCAGCCACTGGCACGGGGAGCTGCAGCCTGCCTTCACCTCCATCACCCGAAACGCCGTGATTTGGCAGCTGTCTAACCCAGCCTCTCTCCTCCAGCTTGCTTTTGCACTAACCCATGCTCAGTTTTGGTCTGGGTTTTGTTTTTTTTTCCTTGACACAGGAGTAGGAGAGATTTTGCTGGGGTGGGTCATTTTCTAGTCAGGGGCTTCCCGAGTTGTGTCCAGCTGTGTCACACAGCATGGGAACAAGTCAAGCACAACCTTCCAAGGGTTTCTGTTTACCTGGTGTAACTACAGCCTGGTCTCCCTTATCAGCATGTTGTGCCACTTAATTAATATTGCTGAAGTGCATGGCTGACCCAGGGCCCAAGGCACAGGATCTCCGCAGGGTCCTGTTGCTGTTAATTACCATTAACCATAATAGCAGCTCTTCCCCGGCAATCCGGCTGCCGGCTGTTGGGGCACACGGGCTCGCTGGGCAGGTTTGAGGTGCGCTTCCGTTTGCTCTTCATCGAGCACGTTTGCCACGGCCGTCCCTGGGTCAGGCTGATGCTCGATCCAGGGATAGCCCACTGGTTTGCGAGGGATAGAGCTGCCCGGACAGTGGTGGCTGCAGAAGGTGAGCCAAAAGCAAGATTCCTTTCCTTTCTGGTTTACATCCCTAACAAAGGAGAGAAGTGATGAGGAGGAATCTGGTTTCCAAGAGCAGAGGTAAGGGGCATGCGGTGTGCAGGTGTCCTATCCCACATGCCGAAACCAGCAGCATTTGTTCAGTAGGGGTTTGGAAATCAGGGAAATCCCTCAGCTCCTCTCAGGGTGAAGGCAGGGAGCTAAAACTTCTCCCCCGTCTCACTGAAATCCCATCACCACTGCTGTCAGCACTGCCTAACCCCCCGCTTCCACGGTGTGTTTGTTTGCTAGCAAAAATCCTGCGGAAAAGGGCTGTTCAACCTCGCCTGCAGCCACCTCAACCTTGCGGAGAAGGAGTACTTCGGGCTGGAGTTTCGCAGCCAGGCTGGGAACCACGTGAGTGCGGCACGACCCCGACGCTGCAGCCTGCGACCCCGCTGGGCTGTGACCCCATCCTCTCAGCGCCCGCTGGCACGGCCGGGGGCTCGCTAGCACCTCCCTGAAATACCCCATGGAAAATTTCCACGGAGAGGTTTGCCACGATGCCAAAAACCCCTTGAAAATAGGAGCAACAAGGGGAGCCACAAGCCGTTTGGCAAAGCCCCGGCGATAAGCACGGCCCATGGGGTTTATCCGTAGGCACTCGCACGGGGCTGCCCGGTGGGATGGCAGCAGCCAAGCTGGCCAACATTTCTGTGTTGCGTTCCAGCGCGCTGCTGCTGCTTTCATTTGTGCTCTTGTGCTGTTGATTCACCCAGTTCTTCACTGCCTTGTTTCAGGTCTGGTTGGAACCACTAAAACCCATAACAAAGCAAGTCAAAAGTAAGTATTTCAATAATTAATTTCAATCACTGCTAGTGACAGACCGGCGCTGGCACGTTCGTGCAGTGTTACTGCTCGGGTCCCAGCATTTACCTGGGCTCGTTTTAAAGCGTGAGGCTGGGCTGGATTGTTTGCCAAGACACCGCAGCCCGTATGAAATCCTGTAAAAATGCCGCTGCCTTCGCAATCTGGTATCTGCACCATTTCAGGCTTGAGCTGTGACTAACCTGACAGCTTGGCGGAGGAGCAGGGGCGGCTGCGCGCGTTGCCGTGCTGGCAGAGAGGCAGGCATCGCTCCGTGCATGGCCTCCTTTCCCCTTGGCGGCTCCCAGCAGCCCGGACGCCTGCATGGTGTGAGCCCTGCGTGAAGCAGGCTGAGCCGTGTGCCGTGCAGGCTCTCCCGCGCCCCTCCAGCCCCCGTGCCGCTGCACAGCGATGTTACGGAGCCCGACCTGAATTCAGGCTCAGCATCCCCCACTGTGGCCACGACAGCGGCCCCTTTCAGCCCACAAACGATGTTTTCCCTGGGAGGTGGTTGGGAGCACGAGGCCATGACCCCACCCTTTGCCATGGGGAGGCTGCACTACCGTGTTTGCATGGATTTCCCTGTAAGGGGAAAGCCTGATGGACAGCCTCCCCTTTCTGAGTGCACCAGAAGTGGGATTAGTTCAGGCACCAGTTTCTTTTTCCATGTCCCTTCCAGCCTGCTCTGGCAGGACCTGGTCCTTTCAGGAGCCCCTGAGCTATCCCACGGTGTCCTGGGACAGTCAGTGCCTACAGAATTGCCTCCCTCCCTCCATGCTCTTTGCCTTGGGCTTGGCCGCTTGCTCTCACTCATCCCACAAAAAGCTTTGCCTGGGCAGCCTCCTCTGGAGCTGTTGCATCCCAGGCGCTTGCAGGGCTGGATTTAGTGCACGGCCCTGCTGATGGCAATTACACCAGGGCTCTGGCCACACTCCGTGGCACCGCTCCACAGAAACCCCTCTCCTGGCTGGGGTCTTTGCAGTTTCAAGAGATGCTGGGGCATTTTTTCCTATTATTTAGGTGCCCAACTCCACGTTCGCTTCCATTGGTAACGCTGGGGGTCCGGGCAGGCCGGAGTCCCTGATATTCAGGGCTTCCAGCCCTGATGTGTAAGGACCCAGAGTAATTTACTCTGTAAGGAGACAGCATGTGTGAAGAGACTTGTAAATGTTCTCAATAGACACGTAAAAGAAAACTTATGAAGGTGTTGTGTTTTAAGATCCTAAGGAGGTTCTTTTCAAATTTATGGTGAAATTTTTCCCAGTGGACCCCGGCCATCTGAGAGAAGAGCTGACCAGGTACAGTACTTGTTCTATTACTTTTGCATGCATTCAATTCCGTGTCTTCATTGGTCCAAACCTCTTGGCAGTGGCTATTCTAAGTATCGAAAGAGCTCTGTACTACAAAAACAAAACCAGGAGAGTATCTCTCTCTTCTTGATCCTCTGCTTTTAAACAAAATCCACTTGAAGGATCAGCAGTCTTAAGAGGCTGCAATTTGTTTACTGCCAAACGCTTTAGCAGCTGGGCACCGAGTCTGACTTTGCTCAGTCTAGCTCCCGCCTCAAGCTGTGTTCTGAAAGAAGAACTTCAATTTTATTTTTAAAAATGACATTGTTAGCTCTTATGTTTTAGAGAAAGCTTTGCAAACAGAAACTAAGAATAATACTAAGATGGTGCTTCTGCAGAACATTACCCTTGAGAGACGCAAATGCCCTCCAAAGCATAAAGGAATGTTAACTCTGAAACCTACTCATGGACATTTAAAAGGCAGGGGTGTATTGGTCCTGGTGGTGTCCAGCTGCAGCCGTCTGCAGGGGCTGCGCACTCCTCCCGTGACCCTGCAGACCTGTATCCTTTGGGTTTAAACATGGGCAAGCGCAGGGAGAGGCACGGGGAGAGCCAGCCGCTCTGCAGCAGAGCCCTTCCAGCTCAGCCCGGCGCCTGGCTCTCTGCTGAGCCCAGCTCCCCCCCAGAGCACGTTCCTGTCCACCTCTGCAGGTACCTCTTCACCCTCCAGATCAAGAAGGACCTGGCACTGGGGCGGCTGCCCTGCAGTGACAAGAGCGCGGCACTGCTCGTCTCCCACCTGCTGCAGTGTAAGGGCTGGCGAGTGCCCGCAGGGACCGTGTCCCTTCCCCAGGGGCACTCAAGGGGGCTTGGGCTGTGTAGCCAGGGGTTCCGCCTGCAGTGACTCCTCGCAGCCTAACCCATGCTATCCCCACATCCCCTGCAGCCGAGCTGGGCGACTTCCACGAGGAGACGGACCAGCAGCACCTGGCAACCCACAGGTACCTGCCCAACCAGGAGTACCTGGACAACAAGATCATGCACTACCACCGGAGACACGGGTAAGGGCTGCTCCCGCACCACAGCCATCTGCCCAAAGCCCCCGGCGGGGCTGTCCCCGTTAGCAGGCAGGGCCGGCAGTGGGGTGGGTGTGATGCCAGCGTGTGCATGTCCGAAATGGCATTTTTTCAGCCCATTTCAGCAGCTGCCTTCTCACTCTTGTCTCTTGCTGACATGCTTGTGTCTCCAGAGGGAAGACGCCAGCTGAGTCGGACGTTCAGCTGCTGGACGTGGCCAGGAAGCTGGAGATGTACGGGATTCGCCCGCACCCCGCCAGCGACGGCGAGGGGACGCAGATCAACCTGGCTGTGACACACATGGGGGTGCTGGTCCTGCGGGTGAGCCCGGGGCTCGGGGTGGGCTGCCATCACCCATGTGGGATGGCCTTTCCCCAGGGACATGGCCTCCCAAATCCGGCAAGAGCAGCCCTGGCAGACCTTGGGCGCGGAGGTGATGATCCCGCGGGGCTCAGCCCGTCAGCGCCGGCTGCGTGCCG
>NW_010242218.1:0-2139 GCF_000690775.1 Eurypyga helias | reverse complement strand
GGTGAGCGCGGCCGTGTAAGCACCACGGGTCACACCGCCACGTCACACGTGTTCACTGTGTAATCTTCCAGCGAAAATAGCCACCTCACGTCTGCGCAATTACATAACGCTGTAATCACGGCGTAGCTGCAGAATAAATACAGAGCTCCTCGCAGCCGGCGTGAAGCAGCGCCTGCCTCCCACACCGGCTAATTTCAACCTGGGAACATCTTGCCAGAGCAGGGGAAAAAAAACCCCATCCTAACTGCGGGTCTGCTGCTCATAATTAGCGCTGCCAGACCCGGTTATTTATTCAGAACCATAAACACCCCTCATGCATGATTAGAGCATCTGTGAGCCCATTAACATCTGGGCTCTCCCAGAAAGCTGAGAGGGTCTCGGTGCCACAGCGTGGAGTAACACAGCTTTACCCGGTCCTGCCGTGACACCAGTGTTGGGCGGCTGCCTCTAAATTGATGTGTAGTGATAATGAGGGGTAAGGCACGCTTGCAGCCTGCTTAAGCTGAGTCTAAAGGCATGGGAGTGAGCTGAGCTCTGCTACACTTCCCAGCAAAGGAGAAGAGGCTCTGTCTTCTTTTTTTGGGGGGCTGATCCTGCATTAACTCATGTGACGTTCGAGCTGGGACAGATGGGACTCCGTGCCTTGACCTCTGTGAGGTTTGTCTTGGCATCCTAGAGTTGTACAAATAGGTTCAGTGAGCAGAGTTAAGCCTTTAACCTCAATTCCCACTTCTGGGACCAACTGATGGTCACCCACCAAATCCTGGCACCCCTTCCCAGCGCTTTGCAGCAGTGAGAGCCAATGCCGGGGTCTTGTGTGGTGTCCTACAAGCCGAGGTCTTGGCCCACCGTATTTCTGCAATCCTCACTCCCCCCCTCCCGCTGTAACCGCTGTGTCCATCCTTGCAGGGCAATACAAAGATCAACACCTTCAACTGGTCCAAAATTCGCAAACTGAGTTTCAAGAGGAAGCATTTTCTCATCAAGCTCCATGCAAACGTCTCTGTAAGTACTGCGCTGCGGGCAGCTGTGGACTGAGGATCGGCCATACAAAGTCCTCGATTCTGAATAAAATCCATTTTTGTTGCTCAGGGGTGATTCTCCTTCCCCCTTGGAGCATGGCATGTGTCACCCCCATGTCCCCAGGGGCTGGAGCTGCCGGCAGCCCAGTGTGATCCTTTCGGGGGTCAGGAGGGCAAGCAGCAGAGCCTGGCCCTGCGCCCCTGATGCCGGCTCGCTTGTCTCCATCCGTGCAGGCACTGTGCAAGGACACGTTGGAGTTCACCATGGCGAGCCGGGACACCTGCAAGGCTTTCTGGAAGACATGCGTGGAGTACCATGCCTTCTTCAGGCTGTCTGAAGAGCCCAAGTCAAAGCCTAAAGCCCTTCTGTGCAGCAAGGGCTCCAGTTTCCGCTACAGGTAAAGTCCCAGGGGGGAAAACCAAACTGCATGAGGCCAGGAAGGGTGTGGGGATGTCTCCCTTCTATTAGACCTGGCTGGATGCAAGGAGATGATGCCCACGATCTGCTTCTCCTGATGAGGCCACTGCCTTGCTCCTGCCGTGTCCCCTCGCCCGCCTCGGGATGCGGGGATGCCCAGGGCTGGGGCTGTCGGTGCGGCTCACACCTCTCCCCCCTTGCTGCAGTGGGAGGACTCAGCGGCAGCTGCTGGAGCATGGCAGGAAGGCAAAGATGAAGAGCCTGCCCTTCGAGAGGTACCGCAGGGCAGCGAGGGGGCAGTGCCTGGGCAGGGGGGACCACCCTACTGGCCACACACCCACCCATGCTCTTGGCCTTTCAGGAAGCACTATGCATCCCGCTACGATGAGAGGCAGTGCCGTTCCTCCCCGGATCTCCTGACAGACGTCTCCAAGCAGGTATTTCCCCTGGGCGTCGGTGAGAGGTAGTGCTGGGGCTGGATGGGGTGGGGGGGTGATTGCCATCGTGGCCTGAGTTGGTAGAGCTCAGCTGGAGGCCAAGCCAGGCCCCCAGCTCTGCGGGCTCACTGCTGGCCCCGCTTTGCCCCGTTGCCCAGCCGGGGTCTGGGCACCCACCCACCCTCTCCCCTGCTCAGGTGGAGGAGCTGCGCCTGGCCTACGGCAGCGTGGGGGCTTTCCACGCCAATAGAGAACGCGCATT
>NW_010242217.1:24649-31338 GCF_000690775.1 Eurypyga helias | reverse complement strand
CCAGCGTGTCAACCGCACCACACAGGAAGTTCAGGGAAGTTAAGAAATTCCACACACTGAAAAACAGTGAAGTTTTGTGGAATAATGTGTGGTGAATGGGAAGGTGTAAAACTGTAGAATGAACATTTTACTAGCAGTCTAAAATGAGAAGATGGCTGGGAAGAGACATGTAATCCAATATATGTAAATAAAAGTGGCAAGCAAATGAGAACAAATGCTGCAAATGAAGATTAGGAAATGAGTAACAGCAACAAGAAGTATTTTTTATATAAGACTAATACAGCAACATGCATATTAGGTAGTAGCAAATACACATTTTAAGGGCCACTTACATTCAAGAAATGTAAGTGCTTGCTATAAAGTAGAGAGCAGACACAGGTTCTTGAGAAGTATGTACTCTTCAGTTTAGAGATAGGTCCCTTAACAGTCAGACAAATAAATGTCACCAATTAAATTAAAATTTGGTAGAAAAAGAGGCATGAAATGAGGTGTGAATTTGAAAAAGCACTTAAATAAATACTGAACCTCAAGTCTGCTTATAGTTCCCTGATTTGAACTTTGGTGAAAAAAATTACATTTTCTCCATTTCAAAATCATGAACCCCTCAATCACAAATCCTCTTCTCTGGAATGGTTGTTCAGATACTTCACATGTAAGCATAATAATTTTATGTGAATATTCAGAATGCTTGAAACATCCTCTTTCAGTCTTCAGCATGCAAAAGAACTTGTGCAAAAATGTATTCACATAGGGTTAAGGAAAGAACTTTGGATGTTTACTAATAGCTATAATTGTTGGTTTTGTTATTCAGAGAAAGAGAGTGGTAGAGAATTAAGATATTGTATAGCAAATTTAAGCAGTCAAAGTGAATACTCCAAAATGGTTCCCAATATAGTATCAGTAGAACAAAACCAGGCAGAAAATACGTAAAATTATAACAGATAGTAATTGAGATTTAAATAATCTAGTCTGCAGGACATCATAGATATCTTTGAGACAATATTGTGACTGTCACTTTGAATGGTGAACATCTGACTTTGTGAACTCCCTTAGGTTTCGCTGCGGTCAGAAATACTTCATTTATATCTGAAATACAACTTTTTGTCTCTAAATATTAAGTAACTGGGTTTGCAGAGTAGTTTAAGGGATTCAACAAAGAGGACTCATCTTCCTGAAATCCCCACTTACAACCCCAGCTGCTTTCAGGGTCCTGCTACACAGCCATTTAAGAAAGAGTTAATGTGGTGGATGACCTCTCTGACTGCACAGAGGTAGAGGTTGCAATACTGATAACAAAGTCACATTCAAGTTGGCTGGGTGGGCTCTATGGCTGTGTTGGTGTACACTGAGATGGATTGGCTTAAATCACACTTGAAACTGGATGATTTTGTCCTGAAGCTGGCTAGGATGGAGAAACAGAGGCAGCCTCTTGTCATGATCCAGCTGGAAACACAGGATGTCTGCTACAATTACCATATGAAGGCTCACTGCCCTCTGGCAGGAAGGCAATGAATTTAAGATCTGCCCTCCAGAGGGTGACAAAATTTGTGTTACCTTTCTTCTCTTGCATTCTCTGTGTTTCTGTATTCCAACCACTGGCAAGTTCACAGTGAAAGTGATCAAATCAAATGAAAATCCACTATATGGGAATCTTACCTCTAAATAAGTATCCCTATTAATTTTGATTTAGGTAGGCCGGAATAAGTTTTCTGTTAGAATAATTTTCATGCTGCTGTTCTACTATGATATAAAACATACAGAGAACTGAGATTAAAAAGTAGATGAAATAAATGTAGATTGCATTAAAGTGAATAATTTTTTTGTAATTAACTATTATAATTTTTAGTTTTGACTTACAGCATTTACCAATAATCTTCGGGGAATTAAGTTAGCATCAGGCAGAGCTAGGGTACGGTACTTAACTTTGAACTCACAATTCTGTTGCTTGAAGATGGGCTGGGGAAGAAAACTTCAGAGATAAACAAAGGACCGTGTTGATGGCTGGTATAAATCACCTCTTCTGAAGCCTGTGGTGTAGGCTGCATCAAACAAAGTTTGGGTGTTGGCCACAATATTTCTAAACCACAGTTTCTTTATAGCTTCAGATGGAAATATATTTATCTGATGTAGCAAATAATTTAAAATTTCTTATTTGTTTTCTTAACATGTCTTTTTATTCCTCTCTTATTTGTGCTTTTCTGTTTTTTCTTTAATATATCTTCTTTTTGACTCAGTAATACAAATCATCATAACCTGCATTGGGTTATTGTTCCTAGTTAATATGTCAACTCTGTCTGTACTTTCATATACCATGGATAGTCGGTTTCCAGCTCGTGTATTTCCTCTGTGATATGAAGATATTATTTTGTTAAGATCCTTGGTGAAAGGGCTGAATACAGTCCCAGGTCTGCAAAGATGATTTATCTGCAATATTTTATACCACTATCTAAGCCCAGTGGACCCAGTTGAACTCATCAGCAGAATATTCGACATACATACCTTGTGTTATGCGCAACACTCTCGGTAACTTGGTTTTTTTGACAATGGTGTCTCATTCTCCACGCATGATGTACAGAGTATTGGTCATGGCATTTTATTTTATGTTAAGGGAAAGCAAAGTAGTATGGATCTCAGATACATGTGTGCCTCAAGTGGTTCTTGCCTAATTTTTGTAGATATAGCCCAGAAATTCTCTAAAAAGATGTAAAATCCCCGTGGTAAGTATCCTGGCTGGTCCTTAATCCTACTGAACTGTTCAGTCTCAGTACAAAGGACTGCCAAGCAGACAGAATATGTCACCACAACTTATTATAAGCAGGAAGGATAAATATATGACATTTTATGGCAATGATTCTATTTATTTTGACCATATCAAAAATTGTTGTATTATCTTCAGTCTTCTCATCCAATGAATGGGTTTTACTGTGTCTTCTGTCAGAGTCAGCTGTGATAGAAGAAAACACAGCAGGGGTAGTCTGGAGACAGGAAGGAAAAATAATTGAGCAATAATATATGTGCAAAATAATGATGATCTGTTTACACATCGGTGCACACACACAAGCACACACAAATATGATAATGTTAATATTTTGAGTATTTTGTCAATATGGAATGAATTGGTTGTTTTTCCAAAGCTACTTACTTTGACACTCAAAAGAGGAATTTGACAAGCAATGAAAATAAAAATTATCACTAGATGAATGGAAATGTTATACACATTTATGAAATAGAGATAGAAATGGACATATGAAGTTCCTGACTCAGTGTGGTATACAAGATATATGGACCTACAGGAATACAATTGATGTTTTCAGTAGGTTCAAACCTGGGAAGACCTCAAGGACTATTAAATAATGAACAGAATTTCCTGCCACACACTCAAAAAGTCTTTTCTGCTGAAAATATATCAGATATAGGAAGCTGATATTTTTTCATATTTTTAGCACTTATAGCCTGTATGCAGTTAAAACTCCATTTCAACTTTATGTCTACTATAGTAATATTTATTTCTTAATAAAGAATGCATCATAGAAAGAAAATGTTTTGCTTTTTGCAAAGGTTATTCGAAATAATATTTCATTATCAATAAGAGATAAATCAATTCCCTTTGTTTCTTGAATTTAGCACTACTTTTAGCTCACATTTGGCTTTTCATATTTAATTGTATAGATTTCTCAATCCATTAGCTAATAGCTGTTGAAACATAATGCTCTAAATAGAAGTTTCCAGAAGAAAATTTTGCCTGTTATACAACCAACCAACATAACAAACTCATAAAATCTGGATCTAGGACTTCAGGTCGAGGAAAGTGAAAATCCCAGAGTGTGTTTAGAAAGAATACGTTATGTGGCTACCAATTTTAGGACTTTGTGAGTCTGTTAGATTTTGAAAAGCTGCAATTCACTGTTTCTACTTTTGCTACTAATGACAGTTAATAATCTGAAGTTGCAGAAGGAAGTGGAAACATACAATTACAGAATATGAGGCAAGGGTGAACTCACATTCTTCCACAGAGACCTAATAATTTTTGTTTCTTTATGGAAGTAAAGTTCAACTTTAGAGTCGTTTTGAGGATTGGCCCCATTGTCAGCAGATGATAAAGATATCGGGGTTGCAACGCAAATGCAAGCATCAGTAACAAGTTTTCACAGATCTTCTTATGTTAGGTCATATATAATTTCTTGGGTTTCTTTTGACTTTTTCATTTCTCTAGTTTCTATAGTGGGAAATGGTAAGAGGTAGAGAGGAGGGAATTATCTGCCATTGCTTCTTCCTGTGCCTCTGGCTACAGCTCTGATCTGCCCATATTCACATATTATTAATGATTTCTATCTGAATCTATTCCTGTAGCATCCAAAATGGGTTAGATATTATATGAACATAGGAGAAGGACACTGTTCCCACCCTGACTAATAAAAAGAAAAAAAAATCATCAGATGATTCATGATAGAATCATCACTAAATACCAACTCCTGTAAGCAAGCAACAGTTTAGGTCATATACATAAACATTTTTAAGTGTGTCTTTGGTTATTTTTTGGGCGATTTCACCTGGTAATGCGGAAATGCTGATAAAGTTAATATTTGGGAAGTTATCAAAGGAAATTGTAAAGGTCACTTTTAAGTTTTCTTTTAAACTAGAGAAACTTTTCTGGGTTTGTAGATAGAAGGTGTGTTCCCTGTGGGAGCATGAAATGAGTATTTAATAAGAAAACATTAATTTTTTTCAATAAGGAGAAAAATTCATTCATGAGGATTTGTAAGAGACATTATGGATCTCTGAATTCAGAGTAGCCCCTTCTTTAGTATAGTCAGGAAAATAAAAAGACAAACCCATGAAAACATGACTGGGTGTTTTTTGGGGTTTTGGTTTGGTTTTATATTTTTTTTTACCAGTAACTATTCATTTTTCTCCTGCTTTTTAAGGACTCTGTTTATACACATGTATTAATCAAGCAAGATCTCTTATCTATGACTTCAACCCACTAACGCTAAAATTCGCATTACAGTTCTAATGCTCTCAGTACCTAGTTACAGGATAAACATCGTTCCCTTTTTCCTTTCAAATTATTGTCCAACTAACAGCCCCCAAAATCTAGTTCTTAATCTTTGTTTGAATATAGTTCACCATGCTAAGAGGCTGTATTTGTAATTGGCACCTCCATCAGCAGCTGGAAATCTGGGCCAAATTGAAAATTGTATTAAATATTCTACTGGTTTAATTTCTTTCTTTTTAGCCACCTTTGAAAACTAACCAGAGTTGTTCTAAATTAAAAGAAACAAAAAAATAAATAAATCATCCACAGCTCATGTACAAGTTTGGCCAGTAGAAACAAACCAGTGCTTACTTGGTATGATAGACATGAGATGAGAGAAATGTTGCTCAATCTGCAAAATTATATGAAATATTCTCCTTATTCCCTTTTCTTTTTTTTTCCTTTTTTTTTTTTTAATGATCTATCTTGGGTATATTTTTATCTTGCCTTCAGGATGGACTTGAATCTGAATTCAGCTTCTCAGAGGTAGTAGTTTTCTGTATTTTGTCTTTACATTTCTCCTCAAAGAGATTTAACCTTTGATGAAAATAACCCAGTTATATGTTGCAATCGTTGTATGATGTCATAGTTCTGTGACAAAAGTACCAAAGCAGGAGTCACCCAAACCAGTGGAGGATGACCTTGTAAGGAACTGGGCAAATGCAGCAATGATCCAACAGTCCAATACAGCACACCACCATTCCTGTCCTGAACAACCATCACAACATGAGTGGAACCCAACTCATTGTTTAAATTAATTGAATGGACATTTGAGTAGATGTTTGCATGGAGATGGTCCATAGATCAAGGGAATGATATCTATGTGTATGCTGAAGGGTAGAGAATGGAGTAGTGATGGCTAATGAAAATATATTCAATAGTGTAGTACCTGAGCACAATGCAAATGGTATGGAATAAACCAGAGATTGTACTAGGATGGAGTTAATTTTCTTAATAGCAGCCCATATGGTGCTTTATCTTTTGTGACAGAAACTGTGTTGATAATTCACTGATGTTTTAGCTGTTGCTGAATAGTGCTTGCACAGCATCAAGACCTCTGTTTCTCACTCTGACCCCCCGAGAGTAGTCTGGGGTGGGCAAGAGGCTGGGAAGGGACATAGTCAAGACAGCTTGCCTGAATTAACCAGAGCAATAAAGACTGAAGGTGATGGGGGGAGGGGGGGAGAGGAGGGAGAGGGGGTGCAGATTTCTAAAGTTGCTTTTGCTGGACATCATTCTGCTGGTGGTGAGCAATTGTTTCTGCATCATTTAGGGCCTTTTTCATTTTTTCTTCACTTACTGAAATGCCTTTATCTCAACTGACAATTTTTCTCACTTTTACCCTAATGATTCTCCACCCAATCCCACTGCAGGAGGAGAGAGTTAATAAGTAGCTGTGTGACCTTTAAGTAGCTTTCTGTTGAAGGCATGCATCTGAGTGGGAGACCTGGGCTGTAACCCCTTATTGGCCCATTTGAGAAAAATATTTAAATTGAAAACTTATATTCTGTGGAGAACCCTTGAATACTTTGTGTAGCCATCTGTATATTCCATAAATGTCTTCCTCATTTCAGCTGATAGGTATTCATTGAAGAAGACATTGAAAATTGGGGTCTCTCATTTAAGGAGTGGACTTTTCAGCAATGAGATTTTT
>NW_010242217.1:20124-24633 GCF_000690775.1 Eurypyga helias | reverse complement strand
CCTACAGCAACCTAAACCATTCCTATAAAATAAAAGTTTTAGAAAAATAACCAGCTTGCTGTTAGATTTATAACAAATTAAGCTGAAATCTTTGCCGTGAGATACAGAGTAAAATTTGTGTTCAGGATGCACTTTTTGTTAGGACAGCAGAGTTAGCATGTAGAGAGTTAGATGTCAACAGCGGTGGTGGACATTGTCCCTTTACTTATGTAATGCCTTTTACGTTACACACAGAGAAATAATTCAGACTCAGCTTAAAAAAATATATTTTAATTGTGTAAAAAAAAAAAAAAAAACACACACAAAAAAGGTTAGGCACTAAGCCAAAAAGTCCATTATTTATAAAGGTTTATCTGAGAGGAAATGGCTCAAAAGCAGAACTCTGTAATGAAGATGTTTTCTCTAATGGATGAAATAATGCCACAATTACAGTAAAAGAATAATTCATAGTTTAAAAAATTAAAATGACACAGAAAATTGTTAAATGAAAAATTATTAAAATAAAGTCATTGCATCCCTCTGTGAAAACCAGTTCATATACATAGGCACACACACATATATATTAATACTTACATATGAAATTAAACCCAAAAAGTTTCTAGGAAGATATTTTGGACTTGGAGTACCAGGGATCATTTACACAAACTTTTCTACTTAACACAGGTACAGGCCAACCTGTTAGTGTAAATAGGTTGGCTAAATTAAAGTCAGTAGACAACACAAGAGTAGCTGACCCATGCTCTTTACACTAAAGCTAATAGACAGCACCTGTACATCTAATATTCAATGTTCAGGCTAAAAGACAACTGCCTTAAATAAATAGATTATCTCAATTTGTGGTATGCTGAATAGCAACTGGAAGAAATTTCACAGCTTATTTCAAGCACTGAGGTGTCTGTGGGTTTTTTTGGCTTAAGATAAAATAGCCAAACTTTTAAAAATTACTTCTGTAAATGTTCTTTCAGGCTCTGATAGCCCTTTTCCAGGGCTATAAAGTGGATTAAAAAACCCTCTTCTCTACAAAACAGAAGCTGCTTATTCTTTTCTGGGAATCAGTAGTTCCCATTTGAATTCAAAGAATATACAAACACATGCAAAAGCAAAGTTCTTTCCCTTCAGATTTGAAGCTGGAAAATAACAGAAAGGAGATACCATCTCTTAGAGGCACTTCTCTTGTGGGTATTGTACATAACACAGACAAAACCTGATTTTTAAAGGAAATCAGACTAGAGAATCTATTTGAATATGCTAAATATGAAAACCTGGGAAGTAAAAATATTGTTTTGTTGTGAAGAAGATGCACAGTTTGATCTCACTGACATACTGCAATTATGATCTCCCTCATAATTTAATATTTGTGTTATGTTTTAACTGTAAGAGTGTCACCTTATTGTACTACACACACAGCAAGGAGACTGGGTCTCTGAAAATTGGGTGGGAGGGTCTAGTAACAGTCTAGCCACAGAGGTCTGAAGAACTGCAATGGCAATTATGTACAGAGAGAAGAAAGAACCTGAAAGAACCTGAAGAAAGAACAGTTTCAGAAGGACCTTAATCAGGTCAGCCTGAGGCCTGACTGTTCACAAATTTCCAGGGTTGTAGAGGACCATTCTTACATCTGGAATAGATATGACAGAAAAGGAAGAAATGCCATCTTGAAAAAAACATAATTTGGAATAACATCCTCCAAATCACAAATATAATATTTTTAAAGGAGAATGATTTCATAAAAACAGAGGTTGTGATAGAAAAACTGCAATGAATAATTTATCTGGAAAAGCCAGTTTTTAATTTGAAGGGACACGAAACTGTCAGAGAAGCTAGTGGTGACCAAATACCGGAACCCTTCCTTTCTATCAGCTGCTGCAGAGTTCAGTGAACAGGCAAAAGACTAAAGCAGTCGGTCAGATTTATTCCTTTTCCCCCGATGTCTAGTCAGCCCAGCTGCAGACCGTTGGTATGTTCCTAGTAGCAAGAGAAGGTGAAATGAGTCATGGCCTTTACTTCCCATTATTAACTATCTTTTTTTTGGTGGAGCATGTACCCAGAACACTGAGGGAAAAGCATTCCTAGTTTGTGGGAGATCTCCATCACCTGTAAACTTCATCCAGCACTTCTGGAAGATGACATAGATGCAGGAGCACTCTGAGATACTTAAGGTGAACATTTGTGGTGCAGCAGCAGCATGGATGAAAAGCTTTAGTAGTCTCAGCCACCACCTGGTTTGCAATAATAACAGGTAAAATAGGAAGTCTGCCAAGCACCATCTCCCTTCCCCAAACAGTCTTCCATTTGCACATTAGGGTTCAATTTTAAATGTATTTTAAATTTATTTCTTGCATTGGTCTAAAATCTAAACACTTTCACTCACAGCATATCGAAATTAGATTAAGAAGTGGCCTGTATAGTCTTAGACCAAGGAAATTCAGATAGGAGATAGAATATTCTGGCATTAGCCTAAATAGCCAAGACTATCTTTAAGTATGGGTGTAAATCAGATTTTTCATCTTATTTCATCATAGATTCATATGGTCAATGAGAATCTATAGGCTTTTGAAACTGAAAAATAAAAAGTTCTGACTAACTAGCTTTTCCAAAACCAAAACAAAATAGAGAACATGCAGTAGTCAGTCAAGACCATGTATCTCTCTGATTATTTAATTGTGATGAATAATGAGACGAAGGCTGTTTGGGTTTTCTTTCTGTTCTACCTTCAGCAGAATGACATTTTTTACCCAATAGCCTCTGAAAGAGCTTAAGCCTTAAATCATCATTCTTCTCTGATGAAAAGACTTTATGCCTTCCTCACTGACCTCTGTATTCACTATACAATACATTTATACTTGCTTAGGAGCTTTGATTCAGATTGAACAAAGTAGAGGGGCATCTTACTCTTAATTGACTTAGGTGTGATATTTCCAGGCCATTCATCTAAAAAAAACTGCAGAAAAAGTCATTATTTAGAATAAAAGATACATATTATAAGGTCTTACTTAAGTATGACTCACTTACATAGCTGTGTTCTCTTTTCTCTTAACTTGGCACATCTTTTTCATTTCATTTTTTCTTCTCCTTGTTCTCTTTTTTTTTTTGACAGTAACTCTTTTGATAGCATGGTGTGTCTTCAATTTATATCTAATTTATTTTAATGTGCTGAAAACAAATACAGCAGAATTCTTGTGCAATACAATACAATATGGATTGCTCAAAAGCAGGCTACTTGTACACAGCATATCAGTTTCTCAGACAGTACCTGGTGTTATAGGAATACTGTACAATACAGAAAAACGTGGCAATAAAAACTGTTTCCTTTCTGGTGTACAGTTAAGGAATCATCATCAAAGTCACTGAAGTTATTTCAAATTTATTCAGGTCTATGTGAGAACTAAATGTGCCAATACTTCAATTTAATTAAGCTTTGCTTATAAAATCAAAATGGACTACATTTCCTTCCTGTTGTATTTCAGTCTACTCAGTGACAACATGCAGGCAATAAATCTGGCATGGTGCATGCGGAATACAGAAGGTTACAAGGAGAACCAGGCAAAATCAGACATAACTCTATTGATCTTCTGCAAAATTGGAGCCTGGATTTGGAGTGTAGCTTAAACAAAAAAAAAAAAAAGAGGATCACATGGATTTCAGAATAACACAACTCCACTTGGTCTCATTCTTCACTCACTATGTTTATGGCGGTGTATCCCAACTGCATCCTGCAGAGTTACACAAATCCAAGCCCATAGGGAATCTGTGCCAGTGATTTTAACAGCATCCTTATTAATGTAAGAAAGAGAATTAGCTCCAATAGTCTATCCAGAAGTTTATTAAAAACAAACACAGTAATACTTTAAAGCAATTTAAACAGAATTGTAGGACCCTTCACTCAAATTTTGGGGAATAATATTGTCAAAAATGGTCACTGGATCATATTCTATTAAATACTTTCTGATATTGGTGTATTCAAGATAATTTTTTGCTGTGTTGGAGTTCAGTTTTTTAAAGGTTCTATTCTTTGTAGTTGATTCTTACAGGTCAAGTTTTAAAAGCATGTTGAATTCCCAGATCTGGCTGTCACACAGGTAAAGATATCAGCAGAGCAGCTCTAGGGTAGATCCTGATTTGACATTTCTGACTTTCCTTCCCGACTTTGGAGGTACTGGTCTATTCACCACTTTAACTCACATCAGAAACCTGGTCCCTTTAAAATTTATGTGCATGCCCTGCTGGTTTTGCCATCACAATAAATCATCTGCCTGGAGCATTTCTTCACCACAACCTTTAACATCATAGGGATTTAAGGATATGTCCAGGGTATGTCAGTTACAGAAACATTCCTGTGAAGTCTGTGAAATTAATCAAAAAGTACATATGTGACAGACAAACATTTCTGATCCCATATATTCTGTTAAACACCAACTCTACCATATCGGAATTTTATGGGTCAGTCCTGCAAAACTAAATTTCAATAGTATATTGAAACAATTAGCATTAAGATTGTGTAATCACCTT
>NW_010242217.1:5890-20104 GCF_000690775.1 Eurypyga helias | reverse complement strand
TTTCAAAACTTAGCAGTGTACGATGATCTCAGGCTGGTACAATGGTCTGTTCAGGGAATTTATGCTCTTCATTACCTAGAGTATCTCTGAACTGCCTCTAACTTACACCCACTCTGAATCAGTCCCTTTTTCCACTCCAAGACCAAAGTTTATCAAAACCCATACCTACCACTGACATATGAACAAAAGAAGGATATTGCAGGATAGTTTTAAGGTAAAAAATTAAATTCAGCTCTGGTGCACAAGGCATAATATAGCGCTAGCCAACTCTTACTTCATTTTTTTTCATTCTTGCTGTGCTGTTGACAGTGGGGGCAATTACTTGGGTTGTGTGACAGCCATAGCTCTCTAGAAGGAATAATCATTTCAAAATGTACTTCCTCTCTTTATTGATGAAAACAGGTGACTTCTAGAGCTGTTTCAAAAGCCATGTTTGGGCAAGAACTTAGGACTGGATAAGATGGACAAGTATTCTTCTGATTAAGCTAATTTTGCTTTTTAGGAACTTCCTGCTCATTAGTGTTGTGGTGGGTGTTAAAGATGGTAACTTTATCATGTGCTAATTTTAACTGGGTGAAAGAAGAGTAAGTAAAGTAAGTAATAATTGTGGATATCCAGGTTATTTTAAAGATTTCAACCTATGGAAAAATAGTACATAAATCCAGCAGAAGATGCTACCATTGAAGGTTATGGAATAGAATGTGAACAAGCCTATCAATTTTTTGCTGTCACACAGAATTTTTAAATTATAAAAAAACTGGTTTGCATTGAATAAGAAAAGCATAGGGGAATCAAATTTAAGTTCAGCTCAAAAACTTCTGTGGTTAAAACATTTTTGAAGATCCAGAAGAAAGATGACTGGTGGATATCCGCCGATTGAGTTACTAGTGTTCTTTTCATAAGCATGTCATCTTGTCCATTTAATTGATAACCCAGAATATTTTATTTTTAAATGGTTACCTGAAATAGGAAAAAAAAGCCTAGAGGCTACTAGAACACTGAGGTGCTATTTTTCCATTATAGAGAGAAACTTAACACACATAGTAATGTTGAAATTCAGCAGCCATAGGCTATCAACTGTGCCTTTTTAATATAACATGTTTAACATAATGTTAAGCATACAGTGCAGGACTGCAGAGTTGACTGGAAAGAGAAATAATGCTGCCCAGTCTCTATGCTGTATGTGGTAACTGCAAAAAGAAGTAGACTCTCCTGTGATGACAAAGCACTAGTGAAATTGCCAAACAAAGAGGGAAATTAAATAGAATTGTCTTCCAATTCTCTGTCAGTTAAGAACTTCTAGGCTCAAAATTACCCTTATATTTTAGGTATTCATAAAAATGTATTAGAATACCACTCAGAGTAGGAAATCAGTGTTAACAGAAATCTAAAACTATTTACTTCAATATTACTTCCGTTATTATCTTTGGCTGACAGAGAATTTTACTACCTTGGGGAAATTCAGGTTTTGTATATAAAGCTCCCCCCCATTAACTTTCACAGAGAAATATGACAAATGTTGCTGTCCAAGTATAGGTGCCTTTTTATGTTTGAGCTAGAATGTGGTGAAAATGTAAGTGTTGTTAGTAAAACTTCTTTAAAACACCATCCAAGGGATAAGGGGAACATATCCTTATTGTTAATATTCTACTTTCCACAAATTTTTTATTCAGAAGCATACAAAAAAAGAAAAAGAATCCCAAAATAAGAAAAAAAAAATCTTTTTCATCTGCTCTATGATAAAATCTAAAGTGTGACTATCTGCCCATATGCTCCTGTGATGTGCATGCCGAAGAGCATATAGAGATTTTCTCTTAAAAGTGTCTTCTATGCATAATATATAAATCTCTACTTGGTATATTTGGTTTATTTCAACAGAAGCAGCCTTGCAAAGAAGATCCCTTTAAAGGAACTGCGTAAAAGCAGTGAAAAAAAAAAAAAAAAAAGTGTTCAGAGAGGAAGGAAAAATGAGAAAAAGCATAGGTCAGGGCACAAAAGATTAAGTTTTAGCACTGTTCAAGTAAATGCCAATGTTGGAACTCACCTCACAAAACATACATTAAAAAAGTCATGTCACTGGTTAGCAGGCTTATGATCTTTTTAAATAGAAAATATTTACACCATAAAATGTCTCATTTTTTTAGTTTAGTAACTTTTATAAAAATAGTCATAAAATTAATAATAAGGGACTGTGAACAATAAAATGTGTAACTCATGCAGAATACTTAACACAAAGTCTGTAACCTTCCATCTTAAAATCTGTGTACTACTCATTAATTTGCCATATCTTACCAATTCAAGCAGATGAGAGACATGTTTATCTGCATTTACCTTGGCCAATACTAACTGCCATAAATGTTATATGAATACTCATCAAAGATTAAATTAACATCACAGTGTCTTGACATCTGTTTTTGTTAAGGCTAGAGCCCTAGATGATATTTAAATTATTTGTCTATTTCCTAATGCAAGTAGCAGAACTTGATCTCTGCTCATTAGTATTAGCTTTTCGGATGCTGAAAATTTAGCAGAGTATTATATTCTCCTGTAATTATGTTCACTGAAGTTGTAGCATTTTAAGGGGAAAAAATTCAGAAGCCTAGTTTGCACTGGAATGCCAACAGGGGTTGCAAGGGAGAAATCACAAACCCCACATCTGGTGGCAGGGAGGAAAGACCAACCCAACCATCTCCCCAGGAGTGTGGACAGCTGAGGAAAGGTCATGCTGACTGGTTTTCTGTATCCAGGAGAGAATAGACACATGATGGTGCAGCTGGGTGATGAGGAAAGTTTGGGGAAGGTTTGTAAATCTCAGATTGAGTTGTTGGAAAATTGCTATGGCTGCATCAGAGAATGATGGCCATGCCTGCAAAGGGTGTGGTGATTGTGTAGAAAAGCCATAGAGCATTCAATTGTACCCCATGTGGTGCTATTTTCTGTAGTTAATCTTTGTGCATCTTTCTTTTCTCCCATGCAAAATCACACAAAAAAATCAGATGCCATGCTAATATCTTTCCAGTCTTTTTAGAGAAAGATGTGCTTTTAAAACCTGTAACTTTTCTCTCTCCCTTCTTTTTTTAACTCTTAGTCTTAGTTGGGACCCCTGATTTATGATCCCGTGGGTTTATAAGCAGGGCTTATCACGTCTTCATTTGTATTTTGCGTCTACTTTGTCTTGGAACAAATTCTGGAGGGGGTGAGGGGGGAATCCACCTAGATTTGTAGTATCCCAGTATTGAAACATGCTTATCCTATTTGGCATTTCCTTCGTGGTGAAAGACAAGAACAAAAATACTTGTTGTTTTATGCAGCTACCTATCAACGTTATTATTGTTGTTCTCTCAAGATTTCTCCTTTTTATTATTCATCTACTATTACTTGCTGTAAGCACTTTGCACAGCCATATTTTTCTTAGGGAATGGTGGCAGCATCATGTCAATTTGATATAGTAAATGCTGAAAATAGCCCATCCACCAATGTGCTCAAATAACCCCTGTTAAAGTATGTTTCTTGATCCTTTCCCGTGTTCATTCTCCTGGGAATCCCTATGGCTATGGCTCTCCTGAAGGCAAGAATCTGCTGCCTGTAGTGAAAAGGTGGCTGTTATTTTCTGAGCTGTTGTTGTTCCCATAAGAGACCAACTCTCCAACGCTATGGTTTGTTAGTCACTTATAATATCTAGTTCTTCCAAACCAGCTTCAGACAAACAAAAAATAGGCATTCCCTGAAAGCTGAGTTCAGCTTTTGAAGAGTAAACAAACATTTCATTAAAATGGTCTCACTAAAGACGGGCAGAGAGATCTGAACTGAGCTGTCACCTTGCGTTAGTCACACCCATAAGTTATAGTGCTCACTTGCAGTATCCCAGAGAGCTTGGAAGAGGCAATTCTTCAGGTTTCCCTTGCTTTGTTTTGGAGTTTCGTCTGGGGGGAGGATATAATCTCCCTAGCAATGTCCCCTATGTTTTTGCATCAGTACTGTCACACTTGATTTGTGTACGTGTACTCAAATACTGACCCTGACAGCCATAATTTCTATTAGACTAGTAAAGATTATTATTTTTGTTAGGAAGACCACCTTCTCTGTATCAGCTCCTCTCCTTTCAGGTCTGAGACATACCATTTCTGACATTGATGGCCTCCTGTTAGGAGCTTTAGGATTCTTTTCCCCCAGTAGCCGTGAGTTCAGACCTCACATTCACTCTGACAGCCTGACAACTGATATCACCAGGCCACAGCTAGGAGTGGCTTATTACTTTTAGTAGGATTTATTTAATTCAACCTCACAGCCTAAGGGGGTGAGGGAAGAGATTTAAGTCAAAATTAAATTCTTGTAAGAGTCCTTTTAATATAAGAAATGTGGACAAGAATAATATGGAGACAGGGCAGAAAAGCAATGGTTGGAAAAGCATGTCACAGGAATGTGATTATTAAATGCAATGAGACACAGAAGTGGGCAAAAGTGGGCTTGGTAAAACATGTATGAAGCAAAAAAGTAGAAGAAAAATATTATAACAACAGACTTTGTAACATATATGATAAGGTATGAATAAAACCTCTGTGTCCAACATTTTAATGGACTACCAGCTGGATATTTTCTTTCGACCTATACCTTTGAAAAAGGAAACAAGCTAAAGCCTAGATGAATAACTCTTGAAAGTTGTCTTTCCAAGAAAAAATCCAATGGAAACAGCTTTTCATTAAATAAATACTACTTTGCTTTTCAGGACTCAAATGCTGTATTATTTTCCAAATGAATAAGGGGGAAAAAATAGTGATGTTTTAAGAAACAGCCATGAAAGCAAGGAAGGATTAAATTGAGTTTTTCATGTCTTACTTCTATGAGCCCTTGTTAAAGAAGATTGTGTAAACAATGAAACTACAAGAGCTACCTACTGCACTCAAGTATCCCAAATTCAGATACAGTTCCCAGCCCAGTCCTCCCATCGAATCAGGAATTTTCCTCTCTGACGTGGGCCATCAGAAAAACATTTCTTCCACACAACCCTCTGAGTCCCAAACAAGGAAGTTCTTTGATGATGCCTTTCACTGCTTATGGTGAAATTAATTTATTCAGGAAAAAAAATAAAGGAAAAAAATGGGATGGAAATAGGTGAACATAATTAGAAAATGTGCTAATTTATACCTTTTACATAATTAGCATTGGATGATTTTTGTGCCTCTTCCCCTGCAAGGACTTTTTTGAATCGGTGAAGCTTTCATCTTACTACACCACAGACTACCAACTTCGATACTTCAATTGTTACTTGGGCACATGGACCAATCAGTCTGCTGTGAAAGTAAGCACCGCTTAATAAAACTCCAGAGTAGCTTCCTAGCCCACAAGGAAATATAATGTTCTGCTGCTGCAGGGCTGGGGAATTCTCTGCATCCACAAGAAAGCCTTTTCATGTTTGTGAAGCTCTATTTTGTACTAATAATCAACTTGCTGAACAAAACTTAAACAATCACCTAACTGGGATATGCACCATCTACTTGAAAGTCAATGTGATGGCAAGCAATGACCTTGAATAGTAGTGGTGGTAAGACAAAATATTTCCCAAGCTTGTCCTTCAAGGATGCAAAAAGGAAAACGGGCTTACCAAAGTATTCCTCTTTTGATATTCCACGATTTCCAGGTTAATATCTAAAGTGAACTGATCCTGAATCAGAACAGAGTAAGTGGGAGCCATGTAATCACATACGAATGATGGCATTTTGTGACACATGGGGTTCATCAGCTCTATTACACTCTCTTCCCCACTCCTTTGCTCAATTTCAGCCCTCAGTAGATCTGTCGTTGGCTACAAAGGAATGGAGGTTTGGGATGGGACCTGTTTTTATGCACACATAGTGCTTGTAAACTAGAAAGTCATCAGCAGAAATGCTTTAATCTCTTGATTCTGACGCCTGTGACTTTCGGACCCTGTGTTAAGAGACTCTTCATTTTTGAATGAATGATCACCTGAAAGGCAAACTAATTAGGTGTCTTAAAGACAGTGTTACATACTTCTGCAAGAAGCTGTGAACATAGACTAATACCTGTTACGAAACAACTGCAGAAGAGAAGAGACCATCACAGGTGTGGCACAAGTTTATGGAAGGAACTTAAAACCAGTTTTTAAACAGCTGCGGGTAAAGTAGCAATGATAATGTGACTACCCATGATCTGGCCATATATCCTCATTTTCCTGTACTGAGCAAGATCTGTCAGAAGACAAGAATGCTGGAAGACCTCTCACAGTCACCTACAAGTGAAATTTCATCCTTTTTCCTCTCCCCTTATAAAGGAAATGAGTATTAATGATCAATAAATACATCAACATTAGCATATTGCTCAAAATAGATGAGAGGGATCACTTGGGAAATGAATGACTGCAGGAGAGGAAGCTAGCACACAGCATTTTGTCATCAGTGTATCATCGCACAGAGACTACAGCTTTAGAAATGGTTAGATTTAGAAGCTGTAAGAAATCTGAATAAATAAGGTTTCTGTCAAAATTGCACTTGGTCTGCACAGAAACATTGTCAAGAAATCCAGATTTATAACCTAAAAAACATCCTGGATCAAATAGTCTACATAAAAAAGAGAGATCACTGCCACAAATCTGGAAGCCTACTATTCAGATCTTGCAATCTGAACATTAATGTTCATCTTGTACCTTATGCCAGATCTGAGTGTCCCCCTTTAAATCTATGTCCTCACATGCAAACCCAAAACAAGCTGTCTTTGAGCTTTCTTTCCTTATATATTCACAAACAATTTAAAGACCTCAGGTAATCCTTCCAAATGAGAACATGAAGTCTAAGGGCCATAGTCTTTCTCACAGTAGCAATACGTGCTTCTAGGTGGCAGAATTCAGCCTTGACAGTGTAATTTCTACCTTGTTTGCCTCTTTGGCTTTACAGCACGTGCTTTATGTAATTTCAATGTAACTGTGGTAGAGATTAGAAAGGTAGTTATTGGGTAGTGTAAATCAGCTCAAATTACTTCATTTTACAGTAACAAATGAGATACTTTAAAGACTATCTTTCTGCACTGTACATACTCTTCATTTAGCTGCAAACATTTTAGAATAAGGGGACTTCTCTGAGCTTAGCTGGCACTTGGAATAAGTATGTCTTCCCAACCCCTAAAGTTTAAAATTTACTGCCAGTATCAATCTGGCTTGACAGATAGTACTCTGAAATGATGATGAATGAAGTTAATAGATGAATAGGCAAAGTAAAGTATGTGGCCCAACTGAAGAAAATATCTACAGGGCAAGTTAGCATCTTTTTTGCATAATGGAAAACAGAAATTTTTTTTTAAAACCTCAAATCAATTAAGTTTCAGTTGGAGCTCACACATTCTTACAAGCCAAATCAACTCACCACAGGAAACAAGTCCGTAAGATACAGGCCTTAGCTGCAGGTCTCAGAGAAACACTTGCAACTTTTTATTTGTTATGCAAAATTAATGGGAGATGGGGACATGCTCGATGAAGAGAAGTGTCTTCACTTCTTTTTCTCCTTCAGCCGATTCTTCTCCTTCCTAGATCTTTATGGTTTGCCCTGTTTTAAAAGAAGAAGCTCAGAAAGGAAAAGCAAAAAGGAGGATGAAGAAGACACAAACAAAAATGTACAATGTTTGAAATTCTTGTTTCATTTGTCTTTGTGTCTAATGTCCTTCCAGGTTATACTGGCAGGTAAAAGGACATTTTACCATTGTCCCCAGGGTGTTATCCCCGCAGCCTTCTACCACAGAGAGGTGGTTCACCTCAGGCAACATCCTTGGCCGTACACAGGCCCTGGTTTCACACCCACCACTGTCCAGAGTCAGCTCTGTTCCCAAAAGGGGCTGCCCATTTTGTACCTGCCATTTTTCCATTGCCATTGTTTATGCAAGACCAGTTGCTAGCCAGAGAGGTTACTTGATCCATCTCGCTGTGCAGCTGCAACAACACATCACACAAGGGAAGAAAAGGGGCAGAATGGACCTTTTTATTAGCAATCCAGATCTTGTCTGGATTAAAATGCCTCTTTGCCCACAGTCTTGGTGCAAGCCAAGACTGCAGAATCATTCCTGTGATGTTTTACAACTAGAAATTTCCCAACAGAATTTTCTCTTTTTCCTTTAAAAAACTTGTGGATTACTTACATGTTGTAGTGTCTTTTCTACAGCTGTGAATATTGAAACAGTTTAGGAGAGATGCCTCAAGCTAACCTGAAAGGCAATGACAAAAGAAAAGTAGTCATTCAAAGGTTTCCGTTTTTCAGATCCCTCCTAATTCACTATATGAGGTTACCTTCAAGAGCTCTTACATCAGTCTCAGCATCAGGAATGATACTGTAGATTTTTCTAAATGTGTTCTAAATAAAGCCAATATGCTACCATACAACTTCAAAGATACACTTCATAACGACCAAGTAGCTTCTTAAAACTATTTAAGGTTATAATTTTTCCATTAAAAGTCACACTTAGAGAATTATGTTCAAGCAAATTTTTGTCAAAGAAAGTGTAAATATGAAAATTTTCAGCACTGAAGCTTTCATTTTGCATACAATAAGAAGCACTCCTTTTTCTACTTAAAATAGGTTGTTAAACAAAACGTGATAATAATGATAATTAAGATGGACTGTTGTGTCTGTGCTTACCCACTTTTGGTATCTGCTCTTTTTCACATCGGTTTTTTTTCCTCCTCATTGACATTCCAGACTAAAGCAAACATTCTTTACCTAAATCTGTGAACAAGGGTGAGCAATAATCCAACCTTTTTGAGATGATAGCCTTATTCACCAAATAAATTCACTCTAAAGATAACAAAAACAAACACCAGGGCTGAAATCAATTCTTGTAACCTATGTTGTCTAAAACATCTTATGCTTTCAGAAAGCAAAGAATTGTGTTTGGTTATTGACATCTGTAACTTTATTAAGAAGACTGAAATTTTAAATTCTCTTCCATATCATGTTTCAAGGTATTTTTCCAATTTCTTTATATAAGGATTAACATACGGGGAGCTATAAGGACTTTTCTGTGATGATTTATTACTCTTCCAAAGTCACACAGAAATAATCTGCACCATCTCTAATGTGTAATTGGCAACATCACTCTGCATAACCTCATTTCTCTGTCTTTTTCCATACTGCCAATGTCATAGGCACTTTCTGCAAAACTATGAAATAAGATCTGTGTCCTGATAGAGTTGGCCATATTTGCTGCTACTTCTTTGGTTTAACAGCTAAAATATGTTGAAAATAAATCAGTTTAGATTCAGTTGCTGAACAATTCTCACCCCTCTCCCACCCCACCTAAAAAAAAAAAAAAAAGGAAATAAAATATCTAGTTAGTTAATTTTGAAATAAAGTATTTCATTTCCATTCGGGAGGAAGGGGGAGGTGGGGGCAACAGATGCAGACATGAAGCTGGTGTAAAGGAATGAACTCAGAGCCTACAGTTTAGTAGTTATCAACCTAAGCAAGAACCTCAAGTTGCTCTTCCACAGCCTTGCTTCTGTGCCTGCACAGTGAACTGGATTAGGGAACCAATCTGCCTGGAAAATAATCATTTAAATCAATACTCCACATCATGCTGGCTGCTTGAGAAGAGAGGTGATTTGGAGTACGGCATCAGAAGGGTGTCCTAGACTACAAGGTTATATAAGGTTCATTTCCTGTGGTAAAAAAAGACTGCAATTGCACAGCACAAAAAAGAACCAGAACAACTAAGAGAGTCCCAAATATCTGTGTGCATCCTTTAGATGTTAAATCTGCATTGGTCAAGTTATCTGAGCCACCTAGAGAAGCAAGAGAGGGAGCAACTATAGGTATGAATATACTTTATTGGAAAATAATGCAAAATTTCATATTATTCATACTCCTTGTATGGGTTAAGAACAGTTTATGCCATTATACATACCCCACATAGAACCTCGGTTAAGGTGGATTAAGGCACAATGAATACTACTACAGTGGTCTGTGAATAAATCATGTTGATAGGCTTTTACAACCTCCCTCTAAAAATGAGATAAATTTGTTTCTGCAACCTTGTGATGGAGGTGTGATAAAGTTTTTGACCTTTTGTGCTTTTTAGTATAAGGATTCCTACATCTTCCTTTGCATTTCCAGCATAATGAAGACATTTTTTGTCTGAAAATCAAATAAATATATGTTAAATGCTAATAGTCTGTATGATGTTTTACATAAATCACTTATCCCAAACCAATTTTTTCCATATCTTTTAATTCACACATTTCAGATGCTGAAAATATCCTGTCAACCTTGAATGTAAAGCTGTCAAGCTACACATATAAGAACTGTCGATTAAAAAAAGTTCTGAGTTTGTTTAAAAAGCAACATTAACATCCACTGTAAGGCAGGTTTTGGTGGGTTTTTTTGTTTGGTTGGTTGGGGTTTTTTTGAGAATGAGAAATCAGGTGATAAAAAAGGAATAAGATTTTATTTCAAATAAAAATGAATGAATGAATAAATGTATGAATGAATGAATGTTACTTGCACTGTCACAAAAACTGCTGCATTACAGTCTCATTTCACTGTCATGTCCACATGAATCTCAAGCCATTGGGGTCACTTAAACTTTTAGTGCACTAAGAGAAAGGAATTTCTTGTTCCATAATGAGACTCATTTCTCATTTCTTTTTTGAAGGGTTAACTCTTGTACTTTTGGAGGAGCATTTATTTGGCAAGCACAAACAACAACAAAATGAAGTTGGGTCCACAGTTTGCTTCTGCTGGCTTTAAGTCTCACTGCAGTTTGAATAATGTGCAGAGAACATGGCAACCTCTCCCTGCATCACAGGTTCAGAAGAAATGTGGTGCTGGGATGGGAGGGAGCTTAGTAGAGACACTTGTTGTATAAAAAGCTTAGAGCCGTCTTCCATGAGACTGGTGCCTGAAGAGCAGACACTCCAGCTAACCATGTTTGCTCTGAGTCCACAGAGTAGGTTGAATTGGCGGTGGAAGGAAAAAAACTATGCAAGGAGAAACATGAAGCAAACATTTAAGCCACGATGTTTACGATTTAGTCATTAGTGGTTGTTTCATTTTTAATGTAAATTTTATGGTGTCAATGACTTCTGTAAAATAACAAAATATTTTATCTTACTGAGTGAAACGCTTTTTTTCCTCCTTCTCTTTGAAGTACAATAAAGACCTTATATTTTAAAATAAGGGTTACATATGAAAATACCACACATCGTTTTGGGAAGTTTAATATTTTCTTTAAAATGTTGGTTTGAAAATTATCTTTAGCAAAGTACTGTTAAAACCAGGAAAATGAAAGGTGGAGATGATTTCACTGAAGAGTATTTTCCACTAGGGACTCCACTGGCATTCAGTTGTCTCATTTAATTATCACTTTCCTGATTCAACCATTATTCATGAGCTTCCTTGTGTTCTTAAAAAGCTCTGAGCTGTGCTTGCCAATGTTATGGCATATTATGAAGCACAGTTATGCAGCAAGAGGGAGGGGGTGATAATGCATTGGTCTATACTGCTGGCATGTTTTCTGTTTGAACTCCTCAGCTGCCAGCAGAATGCAGAGTTCTTTTATTCAGAATCTACTGCTGTTTTTTAAGTATTGTGTTAGTATTACAATCCTTTGCATTGCTTCAGTAAAATACAGCAATACTGCAGCAGTATGCATCATTTCCATGAGTTTCCATCTGACTGCATTTCTCTTTTGTAACAGTGGTGAAAGAAATGCATGGCGAGAAAAGTTCCTAACAGATGCAGGCAGAATACACCCGGGTAGGTTTGAGATGAATTTTAATTGGCATCAGTTTTATCCATACGTGAAGCTGGAGTAAGTACACTCATTTCCCTTCTCCGTGCCCTCTATGTCTAATTTAAATGTTTAGCTTTTTAGCTGAATTATACACTGTTAATTTACCAGGTTTGGATTTTTACTAAAAATTCTTATGTCCAAGGTAGTCAGGACAAAGGTAACGATAGAAAGGATAAACTTAAAAATAGCTGTTCTCCTAAATGCACCTCGAACGATGCCATAGCTAATTTAATGGGGGAGGCGGGGGGGCTATGGATGTGGATACATGCACACACACCAGAACATCCAAAATTGTATAATTTCTGTTCTAAACTACTGAATAATGGCTTATAGTTTATAATAGCAATAATCCAGATGAAATCAGTCATTAATGAAGAGAACAGCCAATTTGCTAGAGTGTTATCTGTGCTTGGCTTCACCCTAGACCACTAAGTTAAAAAACATAGCTTTTTAATGAAGAGTTTGTTTGTTTGTTTGTTTGTTTGTTTAATTATTGCTTAAATATTGAACTGGCACTTTGTAAGCACATATATAAGCTTCAGAAAACAGTTAAGGTGGAATAGCTGTTTACCGGGAGTACAGAAGCACTGCTAGCACTTTATTTTCAGATGTGGAAAGCCAAAACAGGAAAAAAGCCCAGCACGTTTCTTAGCTGTCTTGCATCAAATACATATGAGAGTAAAAGCTGATTCTCCGAAATATATGCTAGGGTGAAAGGAAATACGAACCAACATTTTCTACACAGCCTGTTTGAAACACTTACTGTTCCCAATTTCTCTTTCAAGCATGCAGATTCTTTTGGTTTAAATGAAACTATGAGGCAGTTTGAAAGAAGATGCATTTCCAATAAATTCAGCAGAGTTGCCTTTACCTCAGTGGCAAACAAGTTTGAATTTGGCAGCAAACTCTACACTAAGTGAATATTTACAAAATTCTGAAGTCTTCACTTACTCAAACCTTTCATTAGTTTCACTGTGAACAGTAATACTACGTGAGTGGTAGATTGCTTGAATAAGCATTATTTTCATATCCAAATACATTAACACTAGTATGAGCTATGAATGAATAAAACAGGCCAGCATTTATTCAGAATTGCATCAGTGGAACTAAGAACAGAACTTGGCTCCATGTGCTTGGCTGGGGCTGTAGTTGCTAAGACTAGTCTATGAATTGAAAAACACTGCTGCAACCAGTGTGTGTGCCAACTGAGCAAGTGCTGGAGCTGTTGCACCTCCCTTGCATTACTGACTCATGAACAAAACTGCTTGCACAAAACCTATATCCCTCCGAGTGAGGACCATCAGGACTGATTTCCATGCTGTGTGGTCTATATCCTGTACTGTAGAGCAGGATATTCAACAAGTCACAGTAAGAAAGCCAGACACCACTGAAAGGGCTAAGCTTTAAAGTCAAAGCCCTGATGAGCTGACATGGTGTGGGTTTAGCTTGGAGACAGTAGCTTAGATTTTTAACATGATGAGTAAAAGCTGTTAGGACAGCTCTAGAAAAGAACACCATAAATTATTCACTGCTGGCAAGTTTCAAATTAGTGCTGCATGTTTTGCCTAAAAGTTATGCCTTAATTCAAATAACTCCCTGTGGAAACCCTATGGATTTCATTGTAAATAAGTGTAAAAATACTTTCCTCCTTTATACGTTACAAATGTTTTTCTGTGGATTTTTTTTCTCGTCAGATCTACTGAATGCTACTTCTGTTCTTTTTTTAATTTCTGAAGTGAAAATTTTTTATTTCTTGCACATTGTTTTTGTTAGCTGTCAACTTGTCAAATGAGGCTGATCCAGTAAAATCTTTTTCATTAGTGTTGTTGTTTTGATTAATAGCTTTTGTTAATGTTTAAAGCAATACCATGTGGCCTTATGATCTATTTTATATTCCAAAGTTGAACATTAGTATCAGCTTTTCTATTTCTTTTTTAATTTATTTTAAAACTAAAAATAGAAAATCAAAAATTACCCAGTATGATAAAATGGGTTTTGTTTTCATAGACTCACAGAATGAATCATAGGATGTTTTGGGTTGGAAGGGACCTTAAAGATCATCTAGTTCCAACCCCCCTGCCATGGGCAGGGACACCTCGCACTAGACCAGGTTGCTTAAAGCTACATCCAGCGTGGCCTTGAACATTTCCAGGGATGGGAAATCCAGAACTTCCCTCTGCAACCTCTTCCAGTGCCTCACCACCCCCTCCAGGAAGAATTTTTTCCTGATGTCTAATTTAAATCTCCCTGCTTTCAACTTAAATCCATTACCCCTTGTATTGCCACTAAAGGCCTTTGTAAAAAGCCATCCTCCAGCTTTCTTGTAGCCCCACTTTAGGTATTTGAAGGCTGCTATAAGGTCTCCCTGCAGTCTTCTTTTCTCCAGGAAGAGAATTTCACTATTCATTCTCTTTTTTTTTTTTTTTT
>NW_010242217.1:0-5859 GCF_000690775.1 Eurypyga helias | reverse complement strand
TTTATAGTGCAGTATATGCACTTCACTATAACCAGTTCATGGCCTTCTTTAAATTCAGGTTTGATATGTAAAAGAAGCCTTACCAAGTATACCAACCTCTCACTTTTTGTGTTCATTATTTTTCCTTTGATCACACTTCCAAGGTACTATGATGTATGGGTGGTGCGGAAGAATTATAGAATTGCTTGGGAAAAACTTCAAAAGTTGCAAGTACAAAGATAAATAGAGGTCTTACTTGTACATTTTACACAACAATTTTTCTGCTAGGTGTTGCATTTTCTTTTACTGATCAGTTTAGATCTTGCACACCCTTTCTTCCTAAGCCACTACAATTTAATAATTATTTCTCCATTTCACCAACAAGTATTTATTTACCTGGGACCTTAATTTAAAGTGTCACCAGAAGAAAATCTGGGATGACAATTGCATAAACACCCAGACCTCACTAAGGTGAGAGAAATTATACTTTTCTCTCATATTGATAATTCACAGTTTTGCTCTGCTAAGTACCAACACAGGTTTATTACACACTTCACTTAATGAACTGCTTTGCTAGTGCCTGTACGGCTTGACCATATCACACTGATAGTTTTCCTTTAATTCCAACTGATGAAATAACCACTGCTATTTGCAGATATTTCCCAGTGACATCATAGTGTGACTTTGTGAAGTCTGCATACCTAGTAAAACTGTTGTTTCTACAACGTGTACACAGAAAACTGCACCACCTTATATAGACAATGCCACCGTATTAAGTATGTATTTAGAAAACTGTATTTGTCAGATGATATAGGATGAGGTATCTGGTGGAAATACATAAACAAAATTATATATCTGGGGGGACAGGGGAGGGCTGTGGGGTGGGAGGTGATTTTAATATAATACAGCACCAAAAAATTGAAAATCTAGCAGAGAGAAAATGCAATTTTCACTGGAAATAAATTTTCTTTATTGTCTTCATTGCTACAGAAATTAATTTCAAGTACCAGACCAGTCCCTAAGAAGTCTTCATCTCCTGCACGTTTACCCTTGCCATAGGAAGCCCTGCTGTACCAGAACACACATTCCATACCTTTAGGCAATCTCCTAGGTATCTGGGACCCAACTATAAAGATCGACAAAGAGTCCTTGAACCTGGTTAAAATCTATTGGAAACCAGTGGAAGGTCTCCTGTGTTTGTGGTAGCTGTGCAGCTACGGGAACGTCACAGCTTTCTGACCTAAGTGGGGTTCCCTAACCATCAAAGCCTTCACACCCAGCTCAGTTGCAGGGTTGTAGGTCAGTCACAAGAAGTCATTTGTCTGGCAAAATTGGATGGAGTTACCTAGACGAAAGAACATGATCACAAGACTTTTTAACTGACACTTCTTGGTCTGTCTAGCATCACTAAGAACCCAAGACTACTTGTAGGCTGCACAAAAAAAAATGTTCACTCAAAGAACGCTCTGGCAGGACTGCCAATAAGTAACCATTTTCCACTGCTATCTCCAGTTAGGATTCAGCTTGGTCTGGCTTTGACCCACCTGTTCCTACCTAGACAGGCCGGCAGCCATAATGTGGTGTAGAACAGGTAGAGCTGAGCATCGCCTGTCTGCTGCCAGCACTTAGATCCTCCTCTGCTGGTTTACAGAAATTCTGCACAGAGCTGACAGGAAACAAAATTGATCCTTGTGCACTGCAAGTTTGTAAGTCAGGCATCCGCTGACAAGAGGTGCAATTTTGCAGGCGTGACAAAGGTACAATCAATAGTTGTAAAATACTGCAGAAAGACCTAGAAGAACAAGAAGAGATTTAGTGAAGCAAGAGTGCAATGTCCATGGACAAAATAATATTTACCAATGTTGACTTCAGATCTTGCTCTGAAACCAGATAGTTTGAGATTGAAACTGAAATCTGTGCTTTGACTTCACCCTGCGTGGGTATATGTGATAATGAAAGGTTTGATTCAGCGTAGAAGCTGTCCGTTCCAAATGTGTCACACATAATAGGGGTGGACAGGGGGATGGGTGCAAAGGAGTGGTTGGTTGGTTGGTTTGTTTGTTTAGTCTTGGTTCAACCACTGTATATTTGAGAAAGGAAAAAGTGGCTTCTTCTTTAAATGTCTTTTTCAGTGGCACAGTTCATAAGGCAATGAAAGCAGAGAAAAATCTTTTTAATTTTGGTATTTTTATATTTGGAATTAAAACAAAAGGAAAGTAAACCTATTGTGCCTTCTACAGCTTGCAAGGAACAACATGACACAATTGTCATTTGAATAATGTTTTCATTATCTCTTTGACTCCCTAAAATGATTTGATTTTTGTTTCTGTAATTTTTGTTTCTGTAATTTTGAAGTGGTTTGGCAGTACCTGACACCACCTTCTTTCTTGATAATTGATTCCTTTTTTTATCATTATCTTCTCAATAAAAAAGAAACACTGAGTATGGCAATCCAAAAATGTCTACAACATATAATAATTACCTAATCTGCTTCAATAATATCCTAATGAAGTTTTCTAACACAACACTTTCTTTTTCAGTTCAAAACCAAAGCTTTTTAAAATTATTTTGACACCTACAAAGTCATATAAGCATAGAACTGGCACCTTCAGGAGTACAGAAATTATCATACTGTATCATATAATGGTCTAAGGCAATATTTGTTCTCCAACAATGGTAAGTACTGTACTCTTAACATGCAAATAAATGAAAATCTCAAAAGCTTATAGGCTGCTCCAAGAGGTTAAAACCAAGTTTGAAGACCTTTCCCAAAATCTAACACATGTAAGCCTCCAAGCGAATCACTACATCTATGGATTCTAAGCTTTTTGAGTCTGGTCACAGTACTGTCACTATTCAGTGTAAAAGATACCTGTATAACTTTTGCAAGTGCTTCTGAAATGCAAGAGGTTTACAAGAACCATTATGTAGCCTTCCATCCACTCAGTATTCCCTCTCTCTGGTTTCATCACAGTAGTTGTGGTGTGCTGAGCAGTTACAAAAAAACATGTTTTACAAAGCATCATGTAATATGGTACCAAGTAGGGTTTCAAAGTATTATATACTGCTTGTAAGGCTCTTTCTTAATTTTATTTATTTTTCCTTTAGTGTTCCTGTGTCTATCAGTACTTATCTTCCCACTTACTCTCTAGCCTATTCTTGTAAATAACTAACTTTAACACAAAAGCTGCATATATTATGTTATGCATAATATAGAATAATGTGATTCGCTGTCCCACTTAAGGTAATTTTCTAATTTTGTATGACTAACATGGCAGTGTTCACAAATCAGCAAAGGTTTGGAAAGGTAATAAGAGTATGAACATTATATTAATTTTATTTTGTTATGGTACTCAAACACTTATCTCTTTATTTTTCTGTTTCCATATAGGTCTTCAATCTTGGGTTATAATTACTAATTTGTGAATACAGGGGTTTTAGTCCATCCCTTATTTCTTAGTTTTACTGTATTGAAAATTGAGTCCTGTTAGTCTGTCCCCCTGCTGTTCTTTCATGAACATATTCCAAATGTTTCTGTTTCTACATTTTGTCTGATAATTGAAATTATTACTGTGTTTTCATACTCCGTAATCACTGGACTTAATATCTCTTTGGACAATTGTCCCTTGCCCACCTGCCAAGAAAGCTAATGTGTTTTGACACATGAGCTATCTCCCTGCAATGCAGTGGCGACCCACCACGGGCCTGGGGGACCGGGATCTTGTTCTTTGTGACTGGCATTGCAAGCAAAGAGAGAGAGAGAGACTCGCTTTTTTTTTTTTTTTTGCATCAGCAGTCTTGGAGCTGCTCATTCCATTTGATAGTGCTGTGATATTTGTTTACTTTTCATTTGTACATATGTGCCATTGTAAAATAGTGAAGTGGCCTTCCTTTAGAAATACCTAATTTCTTTCATGTCACGTGTGTGTTTCCTTTGTGGAGGAAGAGAGGATGCATCTCAGGACTGGCCACACTCCGCTGCAGTAAGTTCTGAGTAAGAGTAAAGTAAATAGGCAAAAGTAATCAGAAAAATTTGTGCTTGTTACGGTGCAGTGTAGCTCTGGCCCAGCTAACTGCTTTTTGCCACGTGCCTCCCCTCTGTTGGGATACATTTTGCAGGAGAGGTATTATGCAAAATACTGTGTTGCAGCCATCTCACAATAATAGCATGTAGTGCAGGACAGGCTGCTAAACTTGCCCATGCAGCAGAATAAACTTCTTACGCAGAGTTAGCTCCCTGCTATCACAGCTTGACTGCTGCCAGTACCTAAAATAATTCATTTGAAGCTAGCTCTGGCATCTTTATGCTACAATGTGTCCTAGTGGGCTTTTATTTCCTATTCTTAGGATTTAAGCCGAAGACACCAGTGGAGAACATTTGCAGTTTGTCAGGTGCAACTGGCCATCCTGGAAACCTGAGATTTAAAGGAATATTAGCTCCTTGGCTTTGCTTACTTGTGTTCAAGCTGTGCATTTATCCATCCATGAGCTAGCTATGCTGGAGGCACCGAGATATTTAATACCTGAAATACTTAAGTGTTGCCTGCTTTTACACTGGAGTGGCACACAGCAACAGTAGCATGGGGTCGTATGTGTGCCAAGAACTAGATTTTACACAGACATTTACAAGTTCCAAACATACCTTGTGAGAACTTTTCTTTGCACATCTATCCACCAATATAAATTGCTCAGCATTTTTGTATCACTGTATCCAGAGGGTGTCTCCCAGACTCAGGCATAGTCATATCTTATCACAATGAGTATAACAAAAATAATTTTGGAATTAAAGCAGGAAATGTTTATTTCCTATTTTATGTCTCTCATAAAAATATTTATATAACCTACGTAACTTACCCAAAATGTGTAAAAGAAAAGGCACATTCAAAACAATGACACTTTCTGTATTAAGTCAGCCAACAGAGGAAGATTTTCTTAATATCAGAATTGTAGCTAAATAAGCATCCTGACACAGATTCTGATTCAGTAAAGCACATAACCACATGTTTAATCTTAAGCATTTGCATTAGTACTTTCTCAGATCAAGACTTGCTAAATCTGCCTGCCTCATATAAGGGGTTGAGCTGAGGACATTTTTCCCCTCTTGGGATTGGCCTATGAACTGGAAAGAAAAATTAACTGCATGAATTAAAGTGGTGCTAATAGCTTTATAGGAGAAAGAGCTTTTTTTCATGAGAGGGGGGCATGAATAGTCATTTCTGGTTTTGGAGACTGTTTTTGTTATCTGACGTAACTATCTTGTTTGCTTTGTGTTGACCTGTAAATGGATCATGCCAAAAATAGGGGTAGGCAATCTGTAGGTTCTTTTATTCTCCTTAAATATCTACTTTAACATTAAAGAAAAAAAATCTGCTTTTTAGTATGTGTATTTTCAAAAGCCTGATTCTATTCTCATCTGCTTGAAAAACTAGGCCAACAATAGGCACTTTGAATATTTCCAGCCTTACCATTTGGATGGTGTTTAAGCACATTTTTTCAAAGTATCTGGAAATAAGTGCATTTTGGAATATCAATTTATAAAGGTAACTATGCTGAAAGCAATTTTAGTTTTCACCATAAAAATAGGAGGTAACCGACTCTATATACTTCTCAAAGTATTTGTCGTATATGTGATGTGAATAAGTTGCACCTGCTCACTATGGTTTTTTTACTGATGTTTTTAGTAATACTTTAGAAACACAGGAAAAATAATATTTTATTGTATTTATATATATACTATATAGCTCTGGAATATTGCATATTAGGAGTATATTCTGTGAAGGAAAAGTCTCTTCCAATATCAGGCTATACTATAAATACCTTTGAGAGAGAAAGAGGGAAAAAGAAGAAAGAAAGAAAAAGAAGAAAGGGAGAAAGGGAGAG
>NW_010242216.1:18788-36040 GCF_000690775.1 Eurypyga helias | reverse complement strand
ATCCACTCTCCACCCAGTCTGTACTAAATAACAAACCTATAAACACTTCTTTCTAGCATTTAAGTGTTCTATATGGTCTTAATAGGCTAACTACTAGTAAAAACCAAAGCAGCTATATACTAGAAGAAATAGCTTAATTTTTAACAATCTTTAGCCCCAGTCTGGTTTAGATGCTTTTGCTTCACTTTGTTTCTAAATGGGAAAAAATAAAACTTGTCCTGTTTTTCTTGTCCTGGAAATGCTGGTAGAAACTTTATTCTGTTTCCTTTTACACTAAATACTGTAGATAAATAGCCTGAGAACAAATTAAAAAATAAAATAAATAATTCATCCTTCTTCTAAGTATATGTATTTCTTACTCAATATTCTGTTAATTGCTGCAGCAGTCTTATGTTCATTAACTTCTTGCAGATTATTTCCATGCAGTTGGGAAAAAAAAAAAAAGGCACAAATGGAGCAGAAAGCAGAACAGGGAATACAGAAGTTTGTTAGTTTAACAACGAATCTCCAGGAGCAACAACATTTTCAAACAAAGGCAACACAAAATCCTCCTACACTACAGTGTAACAATCAATTTGTTTGCCTAGAAAACTTTTAGACAGACAACTCAACAATACCAGGAGATGGGAATTCTTAGCAAAAACTCCCTATAGCAAATTGCAGACACAAAAGAAATCTTCCAATGAAAAGACCACATGTTCAATTAAAACAAACAATTAGCATTCCTTCCCTTACTTCAGAAACACTGATCCCTTCTGCATGAGTTTTCATGCAGGAAATTATTAAAAAATACTAATGAACCCCCAAATTGTGATTTTTTTCAAGAACTCTACTCAAAGAGTTAAGACTTCCTGGTAAAAACTGGAAAGCCTTGAACTTGAAATGCCCAACGGTACCTTACTTCAGAGGCAATCATCTTAATCTCATCCCCAATGCCTTAACTGCACAGTTAAACTATGAATAAGACAGTATTTTTCTGCTTATGCCTCTGAATTCATCCATTTTCACAGCAACAATAAATGAGAACATATACACGATTGAGAGATACAGTGAGAGGAGATCATACACATATAGAAATTATAAATAAAGGTATGAAGAGTGAACACATCGCCTCTTATACTAGAACCTATGCCCTTGTTTCCCTAAAATAGCGTCCAGTGAAGAGATGCATTTCATTATAAATGCTACAGGTTTAAAATGAATAGCTTCCCCAAAAAAGAAATCTTTAATAAAGACAGATGCCTTGCAGATGCATCACTGCCTGTTCATTTTTCTCCCTTCTAATTAAAAGCCCATTCTAACGTGTGGTTGAATTTTTTCCCATCCAAGTGCAGTATATTGCAGAGGGTTGCAATGACAGGACTTTGCACACGCATTCCAACAGGATATCATATCTGCGTAACAGTGACTTCACCCCAGATTCCCATTTACTCTGTAATGTATTACATGGCAGAGATTCATGCAGCTGATTTCCATAATGACAACAGTAGCTGAAAAAACGTACATGCCTACTAAATTGAAATGTGACATCTATATCAAGGTAAACATCCAAGTCCTCTAAATAGTTTATTGGCAGCCACACTATTTTAGCTTCAAAATAAATTTTCCCCAATAGAAGCTTTTATTTCGTTTCAAATCCATCAGCTCTTCTAGTTTCTAATTCCCAGAGCTGCCCCTTTGAGTTTTTAATCTTATCTTCCTCGTGTGAAAGTGCTGTAGACCAGCACTTTTAAACACAATAATGCAACAGTTTTTGAAAGCTATATAAATCGTGTGAAAGACTATCCTATTAATTCCTTTTCTCATTACCAATTTTTCTCTTTTATTTACAGGGCTTGGGGACTTCAAAATTCAGTTACTCCAAGGGAAGGAAGAACTTCAATTTCACTGGGACCTCCCCTCTGGCTCTTGACATTTTCAGAAACCTGTTGGACAATAACATTTGGGTCAGCCCAGACATGGAAATTATGCTAAGCCTAAACCAGATCAATTCTAGTTTGTAGCTCTCAGATAATGACTTTGTGCTCGAGGCGCTTTACAGATACACTAGCAAAAAAATATATCTATCTTCAGAGTATCACACTGGTGGTACTAAGACAATCCATGCTGGAAAAGAGGATGATAAACTGATTAAAGAGCACCAGAGGGTATAGAAGCAACTGGTTGTTTTATTCTACTTAAAAAGACCAATATTTTTTGCCAGCTAGGAAAGAAATTATCCTGTGAGCTGTAAATAGACAACTTTCCTGGTTTAGATGCAAATATCTAGAAGTAGCAGACATAGAGGAACTGTATTAGAATACCATTGTTGAATTCAGCTAATTAACTGAGTGAAAGCCTAATGTTTTATGGGAATTTTTTTTTTTTAAATGATTTCTCAGAGAAAGAAAAGGATTAGCATGATGCCACATGCCATTAATGAGCCAATCCTAAAATAGTTTATTTTTTCTTCTGTTTTGAGTTAGAAGGACTGACCTAAGCTATCCGGAATTATGAATATTAAAAATAAACTAAAAAACTTGTCTCTAAGGTTCTGCTGATATTATAACATGCAGCACTCTGATCCAGGCCACTAAACTCCTCCAACCATCTGGATAAGAATTTCCCTAGAGCAGCCTCCTTGTCTCTTTAGTGGTGCAGTGGCAGCTGGAAACCTTCTAAGAGAATTTCTGCATCTCTCCAAGCCCCCCTAAAAGAGATGTCAGACATAGAACCCCTGTGCTTGCCTAATCAAAGTAAAAACCTGATTTTGCCAGAATATATGATCTAAGAAACACTAACATCTGCAAGTGTGATCAACTTACGACACCAAATGACCTCCACCAGCATGAAGCATGATGCTCCCAACCTCTCATATTCCCATTTGAGGCAGTGTCCCCATCTCATGCATTTCCCTAATTTCAGACATCGGTGGCATTCAGTGCCTTTGCCACTACCTAGACACTTCCAAAATTTCATGGACTCAAACGTTTCTTGCCTGTGTCCCATCCAAAAATAAACCTTCAAAGATATGAGTACCCTTGGGCTGTGCTCAATTCCTCCTTGTCACACATTCTGGTTTGCTGAGAGAATTAATTGGCTTTGTGGAGCATGAAGAAACAGAAATGGCAATATGTACCTCAATTAGACTCTATTTTTAAAATCATTTTTAAACTTCATAAATTATGAAACTTTAAGGACTTTAACAAGTTTGCTTGATTCACTTCAATCAAACAAGGCTAGGGACTCATTATATCGTATATGCTGCAGTATAACAATACTAAAATATACTACCAAGTCAATCTTTCTGCAAGCAACTTGGAACTGCACAGTAAGCAGATCTAAAACACCCCGTAATTTTCAACTGGCAATCACCAGTCTGGTAACAGTGTAAGAGGCTTTGTTAATTCCACTGGTGTTCAAATTCATGAGCCAAAACACATCATAAGGTGTCTTTTATTGCTGTCAAGACCAACGATACAGATAGTCTTATTTAGCTTTTTGTGACTTATTGGGATCTTCTGAGTGTCAGAGAAGAGTCTGCTTCACTGAACAGTAGATTGAGACTCTCATTTTTATGTTAGAAAGACACAGCACATAAAGTAACAACCTTAGAACCAGCAGTCAGAACCCACTGGCACTTTATAACCAAATTTACATCAATTTTTAATCATTAGACATTTTTAGCATGGCAGTGATAGAGGATGAATGCTCCAGCTCAGAAAGAAAATGCCACCTTCTGCCAGCAAACTAAGACTGATTTGCCATGCTCTGCCAATGCCTAAAGGGAATATATATGGACTGAGGAGGAAACACATGATGCATCACTGATAAAATAATCTAGTATCATAAAAAGACTGGTAGCTACAGCTCCACCAAAAGATGAATAAATGTGCAAATAGCAGCCTCTTTAGAAATCATTGCTTTCCCTCCAATGCATGGTGATAAACTCCAAGACAGTATTTCCTTCATTAAATGAATCAGACAATCCTCATCCACCCACAAAGCCAACTCCAGAAGTCTATGGAAAATATTGATTTTTTTCTTGACTATATTCAGGTCAAAGATGCAATACAGTAAAATAGCTTAAGACAACCCCTCCCTTTCCAGCTTGTAATTAGAGTCTTGAAACCATGTTTCTAGGTCCTGGTTCGGGATCTGTTGTCAATACACTCTGACCTAAGGCAAGCAAATTTCGACAGTTAGGAACTTGCTTCTTGCTGTAAAACAAGCACAGTTAACCTGTCTCAGAAGGCTGGTTGTTTAGCTTTGAGACTTTTTGCTCTTTCAAGTTTTAATGACTGAATAAAATCCATTTGAGTTTGAGTTCATTAGATAAAATGCATCTGCAAGTAAAGCCATTACATGTGAAAGATTATGCATCTGAAGATCCCTGCTGGAAGTTGAGTATCCCCGTAGGTCAAGGGAGAGGAACAGGCTCTCCAGATCACGACTTGCAGAAGCCGCCCTTCACCACCAGTGGGAGAAGATTTTCATGCACTGCCTCCCCTGGGAGGACCCATATATTTTCCTGAAAATTGGTAAAGATTTGAACAGCAAAGAGACACAGTTAAGAAAGTCAAATCAAGAAAACCAGAAACAGTGATTCTGATGATTACTTTTAGGCAAGATGCAGAACTACTTCCCTAGAATCGCAAGGAGCAAAACCAGCCAGAAAATTTTAGGTACATAGGAGCTGTGAGTCCATAACAGGTACTCCTGCTGTCCAAATCAAAAGAACAACAACGGTTGCCACTTCAGCCCACTGTGATCCACAAAATGTGGTTTGGCATTAAGGGATACAACAGTTAAGAAATAGAATCCATAACAAAATGCAATACTCCCAGATCTAACTTATATATTCAATATTTAATACATAGCAGCGATATCAAAGCTTCTAGACCTTCCATATAGCTTAGAACAGTCTTTATGGAATAGACACAGAAATTAATCTTTTTTCTTTTCTTGTTGAATTATTTGATTCTTCTTTGATTACTTTCTTATCATTAGCAGTGAGCACAGTACAAACACCACCCTTTTTATCACTCCCGACTGCAGCTGATAGCTGAGGTAGGTACACCACACAACAGCTACAAGAACCTTTGATTCACACAAAAAGAACAAAAAAAAAGTCTTCATGTTCTGAAAGATATTAATATGAAAAGTCATCTGTTTAAAGAGGAGTAAAAGAAGAAAAAAATCACTTGCCTCTTCAACAGTCTTATTTGATCTTTTATTGCTCTGCAACTTTAGACAGCAGCTTATGAGAATCCCCTGTGTGATACTAAATTTGGAGGACAGTCCTTTTCACTAAAATCATGCTCAGACCAGCCCTGACAATAGCACCAGGTGTTCCTGTCTCTCCAGACTGGAGAAAACAGGTCTCTCAAATGTTGTAGGAAGTCTTCCAAATTCAAAACGGCAATCGGCATTAGGGTCAAGCAAACATTAGCAATCCACACTATACACTCAACCCGTTCCACCTGCTTTCCTCATGCTGTCCACTTCAATTCTTTGGACAAGAACCTGAGTTTTGTGACATTTCTATAATAACTTTCCAGCTTAGAGGCTGAATATTAAAGGGGTAGCAGTGTGCCTTCATGAAGCATCAAGCATCCCTAACTACCTTGCACATAGAAGATTCAAAAAAGCATACAAACTTCTTGAAACATTTGGACTCTGAGCATCAGCTCTGAACCAAGGAGAGTCAACATCTCGTTTCCCATCTCCGAGAGTTCAGTCCATGACTGCAGCGTGCTGACTGCGCTTGCCTAATTCTGTGATTTCAAGGTGATTTACATTTTTGGGGGCAGTATACATCCACCAGCTGAGAGTTAAACAAAACTTCCATCTTTCGTTACTGTCCTGGTAAACACACAGCCCTGGAAGGAAGGAGACACGGTTCATATGCACCAAAAATATCCAGCCTACCCCATGAAAGGAAATGTTTTTTCCCCTCTCTTCCTTACAGAGAACAGAGGAATAGAGCGACAGTTCTTGAGTCCTAAGGTTGGTGCCAACTGTATATATTTTTTCAATTTTGGGCTAATATTTTACCAGCAGTAATCTAAGGAGCAGCTGCATCCCAGAAATTGTGAGCATCAGCTATACAGAGTCTCAAGACTATTTTGAAGACAGAAACGCTAAACAAGAGCGAAGTATTAAAAATACAGGATTTCAAATCTTCAGATCTCATTTTTGCTAGGTAGGATACAAGATGCACATTCAGGTCATTAAACTGTCTCTTCAGAATATATTTATAGGAGTTGTACAAGCAAAAAGAGTTCCTGCAGAGGCAGGGAGCTTGATTCCCATGGAAAAACACCTGCTTCTCCAGCCAGCAGAGCAAGCTGCTTACTTGAGCTCTCGTGAAACCTCACGGTTAAGACCGGGCTGCCACTGCTTCATTTCATACTTAAAGTCAACCCAGCCATCTGAGAAGTGACAGGAATGTAATATGTAGACATTCACATACTGATATATACCCACCACAAAGCTGCTTTAGTCTGCTGGCCACACTGGGGTTGCACCATGGGCTGATTCACCTCCACCTCCCACAGCAGGACCGAAGCACAGCATCAGCAAGAGCACACAAAGAGCCCCTCTTCTACTTCCGAAGCAAAGTGCTGCCTGAGTGTGGCCTTTCATACCATTAAAAAAAGTTCTGAGTGACCAACCAGAGATTTTTTTTCCAGAGGTGGAGAAGACACAGTTTGGTAATGCAACATTCCGTTGTTTGCAAAGAGCTTTATCGGCTTCTCAGCCAATAGATACTTGACACCCACAGGATGTGCAAACAAGATCATTTCAATTTACAAGGGATGTAAGATTTAAAATCTAGAACTAGTGATTTTTTTTTTACCAGGGTACATGAGGCGGCTTTCAAAACTGTTCAGAAGAGCAAATGGCTACCAGCAATAAAACAAGTAGAGAGAAAATAATACTGTGTAACCTCATAAAATAGCAGCTCTGAAGTCTGTTCTTTGGAGGTTCTTTCACCATAACTAGACATCTGGAGTGCCCGAAGCCTAGAACATTGTTTTCATCCCTATCTGGAAAAAAACCCTGCGTAAGTCACTACTCATAATGCAACAGTAATGTATTCAACTTATTAAAACTGTTCTTTGATTTAACTTTATGAAGAGATCTTAAATACAAACACAGGTTCCAATTTACTACACTGCAGTAGGCAAAGTGCAGAAGAAAAAACAAGAACATGCTGAAAGCTACATTTTCTTTCCAACCATCAAGATTTGAAACTGGTTACTTTAAAAAAAATAGAAGATTTGATAAAGCTTGATGCTGAAAGCTACATTTTCTTTCCAACCATCAAGATTTGAAACTGGTTACTTTAAAAAAAATAAAAGTTAAGATTTGAGAAAGCTTGAAATCAACAGTAGGAGATACTGTAGAAAAGGCTCCCCCTCCTCCATGTGAGGTTTTATTTGCTCTCTGCTTCTGAAACAGAAAGGATTGTAAAGTTTCAAATCAACAGGAATAGAAAGGGAAAACAATACTAAATGAAGCTGCATATTATTGGCTGTACAAATACACACAGCACACACACACATTAACAGTTTCATAGGATGACCTCAGTTTAAAATAACTAGCAACTCTTAAGGTCAGAAGAACAGAACAAACTCTTGGAATACCTGAAGAATGAACTTCATAATTATTTTCAAAAGTGAAAAAAAGAAACCACACTCAAGCACCTGTCTCTAACACTTTGATGGAGTCTGCAAGCTCTACTCACTGATTCAAAACAACACTGTGTTGGTGCATACACACAAGGAATTAAGCTGTTATTACTTTTGCAAGGTCTCAAATCCAACTAAGACTTCAAGACTGTCAGCTTTGCAAGAAATGCTTATAGGAAAAGAATAACAACCTCAATTTTCTGAAAAGTAAACACCAGTTTTTCTGATCCAAAGGCAACAGGACTGTTCCTCCTCACATGCACAGGCACCAATCCAGAGACTCTGCGCTCTGCAAGGCGTCACAGATTCCTGTTCATGGCCATATGCTTTGGTACTGGGCTCCTCCTCTCAACCATTCTTTCTGGACTCCTCACTTTATCTTGGTTTTACAGTTTCAATATCAGTTAGCTTATTTTAACTAAAAATATAAACAAGTGTTAACATGTAAACACAACTAAGACCATTAAACGCTTAGCGACGTTCTGTATCATCATCTGTTACTCAAATACAAGCTTCCAGACGTGGGTTTTGCTCTCGGCAAGTCTTAAAACCTTTATTTGAAGGAACTTTTAAAATGCAGAGCCTTCAGAAAATCTCTTGGGTTGCTAAATTCCAACATGATCAGGCTTAGGAGTTCTTTGTTTTCCTGTTCTCTCATTTATCTTTAGATGCTTTCCTGCAACCTCAGCCTGTGGTCTCTGAAGAAAGGGTAAAAATACAAACTTTCTCTTGCTCTTTTATTAGTCTTCTGAAGAAACCAAAGCATAATTTTACCACATTCAAAACAGATGTCAGTCCATAGCTTACTGCACATCCTGCTTCCACTGTTAATTAAAAGCTCCAAATAAAGTCATTCAAGTTCTGCATCTCTGCTGGAACAGAATTACAAAACACGATGCTGCAGAAAAGCCAATGGCACTACTCACCATTACGCACTGCCAGGCTGGGTGTTACTAAAATGCAACATGAACAAAAGCAGGAAAGCAACCAGCAGTTTCTGCTACTGATGTCAACTTGTCTACGAAGAAAATATCTACTTGTATTGGGTTTGTGTGGCAAGGTTTTGGTACCCAAGGCCTACAGGGATGGCTTCTTTGAAAGGCTGCTAGAAGCCTCTCCTATGTCTCCTAGAGCCAATGGCAGCTGGCTCCAAGACGGACCAAGGCCAAGCCAACAACAGTCATGACACCTCAGTGATAATATGTTTAAGAAGGAAAAAAAAAAAGGAAGAGAAGGGATTTTGCAGCAGAGTCAGAGAGAGAGCAAGATGTAGGAGAAACAGCTCTGCAGACACCAAGGTCAGTGATGATGGAAGAGGTGCTCCAGAGGCCAGAGCAGAGATTCCCCTCCAACCTGTGGTGAAGACCATGGTGAGGCCGGCTGTGCCCCTGCAGCTATGGGGCGTCACGGTGGAGCAGAGACACACCAGCAGCCCATGAAGCAGGAGGATGCCCGAAGGAGGCTGTGATTCCATGGGAAGCAAGCTCTTGGCAGGACCTACGGATCCAGGGAGAGAGGAGCCCACACTGGAGCAGGTTTGCTGGCAGGACTTGCGACCCCACGTGGGACCCACACTGGAGTAGTCTGCTCTTGAAGGACCGCATCCGGTGAAAAGGACCCTAGCTGGAGCAATTTGTGAAGAGCTGCCTCCTGTGAGAGGGACCCTACGCTGGGGCAGGGGAAGAATGTAAGAAGCTGTGCTGGTTTTAGTCAGGCCGGAATTAATTTTTTTCTCAGTAGGTGGCCAAGTTTTAGACTTGCCCTGAGAATAGTACTGATAAGGTATTTTTTTAGTCGGTGCTAAGGAGTGTTTGCACCAAATTCAAGGCCTTCCTCAGCTGTGTTCCCAACTTTCTCACTATAAGCAGTGTGCGGGGACACCTGGTTCAGACAAGCTGACCCAAACTGACCGAAGGAGGATTCCATTCCATAGCCCGTCATGCTCGGTACATACGAGGGTGGGCTGGGCAGTCATAGCCTGCTCGTTTCCTAGCTCACTTGCTTTTTTAGCTCATTTTGTTCCCGCATTAGTCAGTTGGTGGGTCGGTTGGCTCTCTCGGTTGCTCTCTCACCCATGGGGCTCACCTGGACTCTGGTGCAATCATTCTCTTGGGCTCACTCAGACTCCACCGCGATTGCTCTCGGGCTCACAGGCTCTAACCTAAACCACCTGAATCACCTGAACCTACAGAGGACAAGCCTTGCAAGAAGTGCAGCACTGACTGGGCCTCAGCTAGCTTTGGAAATCCAAAGGATCCCACAGAACACATTTCCTGTCCTGCATGACCACAACAGGTGGAACCCAATAGCATGGACTATATGAACTCAATGGACATTTTGCCAAGTTGGCCCATAGACTAAGGAAATGATCTGTGTAGGATGGGATGGGAAAGGGGGAGCTGGTTAATGAGAATGTATTGGATAGTGTGGGACTTGAGCAGAAACCCTTTCTCTGAGGAGCAGAGACAACGTGTGATGAACTGACCAGTACCCCCATTCCCCATCCCCCTGTGACACTCGGGGTGGAGAGGCAGAGAAAAGGGGGAATGAATGATCTCTTCCTGTCCTTATCTTGAGCTGAAAGCCTTTCACCCTTGTCCAGATGAGGAGGAGGAGTGACAGAGATACTTAGTGGGTACCTGGTCTTCAGGCAAGTTTAAACCACCACACTACTGAGTAACTGAACCTCAGTAGAAATTTTGGAGACCAGTGTGAGGACATGTATTGGAAGCAGAGTAAAAAATAATTGGAAATTGCTAGTAAAATAAGTCAAAGCAAAGGAACAGCTCTTAACAGCATTAAACTCTTGTACTTTAGCTTATTCCTATCATACATAGCAGCTACAAAAAGCGGACTGAATATTTATCAGTGAACTGGAACAGCAGCAGCTTTACTCTGCCTCTTCCATTTAAAATCATCATGGTTCAGGAAGTGGCTTAAGGTTGGAAGAAGTATTGGGAGAAGACCTAAAATCTTGAAGAAAAAAATCCGTTTGATCATCCTAATGGACAGTGTCAAACCCAACAACTTTCTGGCTGATATTTCTGCCAAGTATTATTTATCTGCATAAAAGTAAAAGCCCCATCCCTTTCTGTATGCAGGAGACATGTTGTTAACATCTGCATATTTTTCGAATGATTTAAAGAACTTGGAAAAGCCAGCTATCTCCTAATAAGATGGTATTCTCTCAGGAGTACTGTAATGAGAATTTTCATAATCATGTGACAAAATTCAAAAGTAATTCTTCTTGTTTGAAAGGTAACTTGAGTGTGCTGATTTGTATCTTCATATTTCATTAATTCAACCAAACACATCTTGATTTTTCTTGAATAAAGAATAAATAAATGTACGGAAAGTTATACAAATCCCATTTTGATTCCATCATCATCCAGAAAATCATTAAATAAATTCACTGTTGCAGACTCTATTTAGCAGTGATTATTTCTAATCCCAAAAGAGCAGCAACTGACATTCAGATCATGAGGGAAACTGAAAGCCAAACAGCAGCTGATTTCTTAAGCTGCAGTTGAAAATTCGGTACGATTTGGTGGCTCCGTAATGCACAGTATGTCTGTTTTAGGAAAATCCTAAATAAGGTATCCCCCCGAAAGCATATCTGTGTTGGAAGTAATGGAAAGTACTTGTTCATAATGGTTTATATGAAAGGAGGGAAGCCAAGGGAAGTCCTATCCGTGGTACTACAAATGGGCTGATTTTGACTCCACGATAATTTCCCCAAGAATATGTTGTTCATCCTCCCTGTATTTTTGGGGCTTGAATTTTCATTGTGCTGCTTTTCGACCCTTCTGCATCTTTGCTCTCCATGTCTATAAAGCTGCCCTTCAGGCAGAGACACTAAGCTTACTGGTGTTCAGCCTCCCACCAGCACCCTTCCCCCTCCACTCCCAATCGCGCTGTTCTATCGGAAAGAAATTTGTGGCATGAAACATTTCTCTAAACAAGAAGTATTTCTAAAAAACTTCCTTTACTAATTCTTAGCAGTGAATTGAACTTAATGCTTTTAGAAAGAGATGTAGCGTGGTCTTATTTTATTAGAAGTAAACTTTAGAATCTGAAATATTTCACAAGCTGCAGTTCAGACTTGCCAATACATTAACCACCACACCCTACAATTTCATTCATAAACTTTACAATATTATCAGAACCTTGATGTTGTCGACATGCAGAAGAGCAATGAGAAGAAAGAAAAATTAAAAATAATTTTTAAAAAAGTGAAAATGTGGCATTCGTATTATGACTTCTTTAATTTTCCATTATTTACTCTACCTGGGCCTTTTAGAAATCTTTTTATAGTCATCATATATGTCAAAGAAAGGCACATACTTTTCAGACCATTTATGACTAGAAAACACTGTCTATTAAATGTATGAAAGAAGTCAGGTTTTTCTTTGTCATGATTTCTTGTTCAGGGTACATCTTGATACTTTGTTCAGCAGAAGCTAGGAGCAGAAATGTTGTCTAGGTTGTCTCAATGAGATGGTAGCTCTGATATGACCCGCTCCAGCCAGCGTGGGAGAAGTGCTCCAGAAGAGAAGGCACTCAGGCAAGAAGAAACAGGTTACTGCCCCGCGCTGGGCTTGGAGGAAAAGCTCTCACATAGACTTCCTTATTTTCTAGTACTTTTTCACAGAATCATCACAGAATGGTTTGGTTTGGAAGGGACCATAAAGACCATCTAGTTCCAACCCCCCTGCCATGGGCAGGGACACCTTCCACTAGACCAGGTTGCTCAAAGCCTCATCGAGCCTGGCCTTGAACACTTCCAGGGATGGGGCATCCAGAACAGTACCTTTCGTAGAGCGCCACAAGCGATTTATGGTCAGGGTTACACTTTACATGAGTTAGGATACTACTAAATATCCTAATGATTGGACTAACTGCCACTTGCCTCTTCAAATTGAATCTGGAAACAGAGCTAGCTATTTCACTGTCCTCCTTCAGCAGACCACACAGGGAGTTAGGAAGACCAAAGAAGCAGCGATGGCCCTGATGCTCTCCCTCTCTCCCACAGATCCTCACGATTTCAAACAGACCTTGCAGGAACGCCACACTTTCTAAAGTTAAAGACTAAGAGACTTCCCAAGGCAACAGAGCAACAGTTACGAGTTGGAGCGTGAACCTAGAACTGCAATTTCCATCCCTGCACTGGAGCACCAGCTCTATATTTAACAGTGAACAATTCTCAATCAAGGATTCAATAGCCTAAACACTCTTTTATCCATGTGTTTACCCAGAGACTCTTGGTATCTGCTTGCCACATATAAATGAGGCCAGATTAAAGGTCCACATTTGGATTAATTCAAGCAAGATGCTCCCAGAATAATGTTTTCCTCTAAAAGATCAGAATTAATTAGCCCAAATTTATTTTAATACATGAGGAGGACAAGATTATGCTTCTGATGCTCCCAAATTTATTTTAGTCACCTAGTATGTGCCTCACAAAAGCTGGCACCCAATGACTTTGGGAGATGGTGTTACATTCAGGGATTTGCTAAGGACTAAGTCAGTTCAGACCAAAGACAACATCTGGCAGCCCAGGACTCTGCTGAAGCGAGAAGGCGGCCTTGGACAGCGGGAACAACTGTTGCTACCACAACTTAGCTGCTTCCATGTGCTCAGGGCTCAAATTCCAATTTGTCCGTTAATAGGACAACAATCAGAGGGACAGATGTTAACATCAAGGGGAATTTAAACGTTTAGAATTTATTTAAAAAGAACTATTTAAGAAGAAAATTTGTGAAAGGTACTACATAACATATGGTCAATTTGTGAAAGCACCTCTTAAATCCCCTTCTTCCTCTTTCCCAAATGAACTTTTTTCCTTTCCCTGTCAAAAGCAACCTCACTTAGCCCTTCAGTCCTAGATAGGTTCCTGCACCTTTTCCCTAATTTCCTGATAGGTTTCTTTCTTGGTGAAATCTGCTATTTATAGAAAAGAGCTACGGGGACAGAAGACAGGGATGCATCGATGAGACATAACAGGGAGAGACAGACCCTGCCGTGCTGCCAGGGTCCGTAGCTGAGGCGATCGCTTGCCGAAGAGCGGAAGGAGCAGAACTCAACTGTTGCTCATTGTGGTGTTAAGTTTTGCTACATACTTCATTTCACCTTTTCACGCAACGCAAGCGAAATTCTCAGAAACACGGCTTGTGGGCAGCTGTGGTTATTCAGCACTGCTGCGCATCCTTTCAGAACCTCTGAAAACCTCAGTAACAAATAAGCCCATGAAAACCAGTGAGCTCAGAGTTAGGGTTGATGCTGCCTTAAAGGACCTATTTCATTCTGGTTTTCTGAGGCTCCCAGTTGACAGTGGGAAAGAGGAATTAAAGGGAAACAGATCTCTCCAGTTCTTGATGCTCAAGCCAGGACCAAGTGTAACCATCTCCATTAAATATGATATTACTTCTAATATAGAAGTGACCTGGAAGTCTACTCTGACTTCCTATATGATAGAGACGCCCTTCAGAGTGCTCAAATCACAAGTCTACCCAAACATTATGATTAGGAGCTAGTTCCAGTGGTTTTGGTTTATTCCACAGGTTTGAAACCCAGCTACCTCCTCTGCCATACAAACGAATTCTAGGGAGTATCTAAGCTGTAACTGCAATGAAAAGGCAAGTGTTTGGTTTGGTAATTAATGTTCTACTCAAGAGCCGGGCAAAATAAACCCCAAGACCAAGTTCAGTGTTTCAATATAGGCCATTTTTATCAGCTGTACGTACACAGAATAAAAATAATTTGATATTCAGCTTCTTATATAAGTTAAATAATAACAGCTAGATGAACCTGCCTTGGCAGGGGGGTTGGACTAGATGATCTCCAGAGGTTCCTTCCAAACCTGACCATTCTGTGATTGAATGCTGGAGAGGGGCTTTTTACAAGAGCCTGTAGTGACAGGACAAGAGTTAATGGGTTTACACTGAAAGTGGGGAGATTTAGATTGGATATCAAGAAGAAGTTCTTCCTGGAGAGGGTGGTGAGGCACTGGAACAGGTTGCCCAGAGAAGCTGTGGATGCCCCATCCCTGGAAGTGTTCAAGGCCAGGCTGGATGAGGCTTGTTGAGGGTGGCCCTGCCCATGGCAGGGGGGTTGGAACTAGATGGTCTTTAAGGTCCTTTCCAACCCAAACCATTCTATGACTTCTAATTTATCCATTAAAACACTCCACTGTCTTTCAAGGGAGCTTTTAAAATGACTAAGCATTATTAAATGTCTCAGCACCTCCTTTTTCCTGTGGATTTTCATATTTCAAAAGAAATCTGCTGGCAGTTTTGTTGATATGTCAAAAGGTTTTGTCTGCTGTTTTATAATTAAGCAAAATTTAATACTGGGTAGTTAAAGTATTGAGTTGTTGAACATTAAGCTTCTCCCAAAATCTCACTTTTAAATAAATTGAAATTCTGAATAAATTCCAAATTGAAGAGAAAGCAGCAAAGGAAGCCAATTTTCCCTATTTAGCACTTACAGTTATTTCTCCAAATTTTCCTAAAACAACGCCAACTTAATTTTTAGACTGATATACTTCCAGTATAAATGCTTCAGCCTCTCTTACAGCTTTCAAATATCAGCAAGTAGATATAATCAAGAGGCAGACAGCTGAAACTGAGGTACAACACAAAACCGTGACAAACCAATGGTCCTGCCTCCAACCTTTTGGTCAACCACAACTACTCAATCACACACAAAGTAACATGCCTAATCCTGGAAAAAGGTGGATCTGTCTTTTACATTTTACCCATTTTCATAACTTTTGCTTCTAGTAGAAAGATAGTAAGGTAAACACCTGAAAAAAAGAGATCATTCAGGATTCAACATGTTGGTGTACATGTGAAGCCAGTGTTTTGGATATTTTTATTTGAAATGTTGTCTTTCAACTCTGCTGATTAAACCAACAGCAATGTGTCATGATGGTGACAGATTTTTAAACAAGCGGGTAATAACATTTTTGTGTGTGATTCTTCTACATTTAAAAAATAAAACTAAAGAAAAGTAATACTGAAATTCAGTATGAATACACTATTAGGAAAGTTAAATTTGATAGTGAGCTACTAAACATACAGGAAGCCAGGGAAGTTTCAGGTTTTTTCAAAAAATGAAATATTATAAGGAATAACCATGTTATCCTCTGTACCACACTGGAATAATGCTCTGTCAGCAGTAAATGAAACAGGAACTCTGAAATGAATGGCTTTCTGCTTGCACAGCTTCAGTTAGACACAGAAATCAAGGTGTGGGTTCAATTTCACTGAATCGGTGGATTTATGTTGACATAAAAATGCAATGAGACAGAGCTGAATGGGAACTATATTCCTGCAGGCTCAGCTATTTCACCACATCTAATAATTCCTATACACCACTGGGTTGTTGACATACATTTTTTTTTTTTTAACTATTTAAAAATATTGACAATAAATACATTTTTTCTCACTATTTAAAAATATTGATAATAAATAAATATATATATACTCTTGATGATAAAAATTCTAGTTTCTCACACCTGTATCAATTCCTTAAATATTTTTCCTATATCACGTTATAACACAACTCTTATTATTATTTAAATTCTTGAAAAGCTCATTTTTCATTCAGATTGTAACTTTTCGAAGTAACTTATTTGCAATGGCCAATCTCCTGTGTGAATGCTTTGGCAACGTGAATGCTTTGGTCCACTGAATTATCTAACTTTAATGCTGAATTTTAATCATATGAATAGTCCCTCTGAAAAATAATACTTAAGCTTAATGCTGATCATAGTTCTTAATGGCTTTTGTACAAGGCGCTGCGTGGAAACGTTGAGAGTAAAGCTTCATTCTTTAGCAACACATACAGACTAAGAGATGATACATACTTTGCAGCAAACTCACTGTATCACCGGCTAATTAAACAGTATCTGAGGAATAACAACAACCTCATCTTTTGTTTTTCATTATTATTCACTACATGTTCAGGGAATCCAATTGTTTCACATTCTTTATGAATAAGACTCAATATATTGGAAACAGCCCTGAAAAAGCCTGTAGTTAATTTGCCTAGCATAAACAAAGAAAAGCAAACTACTTTACATTCTTCACCTCTAAACTTACAGCAAACAGGCAAGCTTGTAGGCCGTGCGTATTGCCTAGCATTTTTTCACGGCAAGGTTCCGTGATAATCAGTTTCACAGAAATTCAGGATAAAAAAGATGAGCACGCTCTTGGTCCCACTCCCTTGAAATATTAACTTTTGCATATTCTCCAATGTTTCCCACCAGAAAAGCGAGTCCCATACATCTGGGCATGGAGACCACTGCTCAAGATGACTTTTCATTGACCAGCTGGTGCCTTCCCATCAAAGTGTTTAACCAAAAGCACCTGGGGACAGGATTCAGCTCAAGATTAAGTCACCTAAAATTAACCATCTGCATGTGGGTTTCCCCATGTGCACTCGGTGGTAAGGGTCCCATGGTAGTGAACGGAAACTGAGCTGCCAGGGTCAACGGCACACAGGAGGATGGAAAGCTGGGCAGCCAGTACTTCTGGGCATCCTGCCTTGTAGGATGCAGGGAATTGCTCTACT
>NW_010242216.1:0-18766 GCF_000690775.1 Eurypyga helias | reverse complement strand
AGACACGTGATCATGCCAAATGGTCCTTTTAAGATGTAACATACACATTATGCATATTGTTTTTTTTTAAATATAAAGTATAACCTGTCATACTGTCATTTTCATTGATAGCACAGTTTGTATACATTTTCATATGCTCCAAAAGTATTATATTTCTGGCAACCACACTCACTATTCAGTCTGTAGATTGATCAGCATCACGCAATAAATTAGGAGACCACCTATCAAACATACGAGCAAATCGAACCAATTTTGATTCTGACCTGGTAATTCTCTTGCTGCTAAATGTAATACCCAACTTGGCCCCTTCTTTTAAAGGGATAAATGTACCCTCCGTGTTGATAAATTCATCTCACTTCTCACACTTGCACTTGTAAAAGAAACCACAATTTAATACCTTTGAAGAGCAGATGACACCTTGTGGAAAACTTTAAAAACCCATTCTGTTTTGAAGGAGTTTTCATAATACCGAGTATGCTTTCTGTTGGCTTCTTCATGATATATAACACCAAACTACTTTTTAAGACAACCCCTCTTTCAAAAGCCTTGTCCCCAAAGAGTACAGCAGTTTCTACAGCAACCAGTTGTGAAACCTTAAGTCCAAGATTAGCACATAAATAAAGCAAAGTGTGAAGAAAAAGGTTCTTTTCCACTAAAATTCTTCTGTAGGGAAGAACCAGAGAAAAATAGCCTCAACAAGTAAATCTAGTGCAAGAGCTACACATAAATATAGGTTTCAGAAACCTTATCAGCTACATCAATTTACCACAAGCATCTTCAGTAGAAATATTGCATCTGATAAAAAATCTTACTCCGTATGTCATAAAAATGAGTAATTCTCCAGGTTTGTTCTTGTATCCCATTTACCTCATGTATTTCCATTCCTCAATATTTTAATGCTTTTCTTCTGATTCTCCCCTGTTCATTCAGCAGGGCTGAATCTCTTATGAGCAGTGTGTCCCATGGGAAGAAAACCATGTTTGGAGGAATATCAGAGACATGAAGAGCATCACTGGGGTTGCAGAGATGGCTTCACCAGAAGAACAGATGTAAACCCAAAAGATCCACGTGTGCCTGGACAGTAAGTTGAGCATCCAGGTGTGGGTGAGACCACAGCACTGAGTAAGAGAATGGGGAAGGGCACTGGAACATTTGCAAGGCAGTCATGGGGTTATACTTTTAAGCAGAGATTAAGCAGCTAATTAATTGATTAATCAAAACAATTAACTAGATGTCAAATCAGCACAGCAGCAAATTTAAACAGTCAATTAATTCATATATTCAAAAGAACAGTAAATAATTAATAAGGAATTAAAGAGTTTGTTAATTATGTGGCAGTAGATTAGTTATGCAGAAAACTAAGTGAGAAGAAATTAATTAATTATGCAGAGAATCAAATGAGCCACAAAATATTTATGCAAAGAATCCATACAAATGGGCAGTTCAGAAGCAGATGGGTGGCAAAAGTGCCTAGATAAGTTAAAAAAAATATTTAATAAGGATCAATTACTAGCAACTGTAGTTAGCTAAGCTATTAAGAAAACCATTTGAGTCAAGAACAATAATCAGGTCAGAAATCAATTGAGTGAGGAGAATTAGGTTATCAAAGAGATTCTAAAGTAAAGAATCGTCTAGACTTTGGGAATTATTGACAGTTACAAGGGGCAGGTCTGGTCAGTGATATTGAAATGGGCACCAAAAATACACCTTTGCTACAGTATTTTACTACTGTAACCTCGCTGTCTGCTTTGTCATCTCCCTTTGCTTAGTGCCCCAGTGTTGTACCCTCCAATGTATTCAGTTTAGATTATAAATTAATTAGAATTCACATCTTACATTCGTCTGCAAATTGTCATGCATACAATTGCAGCATTAGACATAAATAATACTCCGCATGAACATTATCTCCAAAGTTTAACTCCCCCAACATGTCTTCATTAAAATTGTAAATGAGCTGTGTAACATATCTGAGAAAAAGGCTCCATTTATATTACTAAAAGGGAGTGAGACGTACATTATGGCATCAATGTAACTAGAAGGTGAGTTCTACGGATGTGATCCTACAAGCTTCTCCAAGCTGTGCCTTTGTATCAACCACAGATAATTTTAGAGCTTGATAAGGTATAGTACAGTGTCTATCCATAACAGGTATTTGATTTGGAATACCTGCTTTATTACTCAGATGATTGACATAAATTTGTAATACATCAACTCCTAACCTATGCAAAAAAAAACCCCAAAACCCACAGACTATTTCTGTATTATGAAGTAATGCAAATTTTAAAAGACAAGGTGGTGAAGACTGGATGTGGTAGGAATAGTGTCAAATCAGCTGGATTTCGTTTATATTTAATGTTCATGGGGCCACTGGCTATCCTGCAGGAGGGAAGCACAAAGGCTTAATTCATTTTCAAATGTGAAAGGCAGTCTGGAGATCTGAGAGTGTGTCTATGTATAGCAATGCAGGAAAACTGTCTCTACTTCAGAGAAAAGAAAAAAAAAGAAATAAACCCACAAATGTCAACCTTAGTAGTTGAAAGAGATTAAAGCTGTGAATAGATTCAGGCAGCAGTGGTTCAAGGTTTCCCAACGGTGTACGCCTCAGAGTATGGCCACGCGAAACATGACAGGACAAGGTTTATCTCTTTCCAGGACAGGAAGGACAGATGAAGGACTATGACACAAACTGCTGTTTTTGGAAAGCCCCCAAGTCTCCTCATTTGCAGTATGGCTGCTGCTTCACATCACTTGGGCTCTCCCCAGGCAACATGAGCTGTCCAGGCAAAGGATGGAGTGGACTTATGGCTAGTTTGTTCGTGGCCCTTGGCTTCACTCCCCTAAACAACTGACTCCACTCACCTACAGCCAATCACAAATAATGCCATTCAGAGCTGAAATGACATTAGTCCTTTCTAGCTTCACTTTTTCACTTGGTCTTTATTGTAGGAGCAGGATTTGGAAGCAGTGAGTACAAACACCCATAGCAATACGTCTCAAAGTGGTCTGTACACTGAAAAAAGGTGGTAACTGCTGATGATAACACCAAAATCATCAGTGGTAATTCACAGACAAAATAGCCTGGGAAAACTCTTTTCTAGAGAAAAGACAGTCCAAATTTGCCTATGCAATGTAAAGACGTTTCACCCTTCAGGCTCTACCAAGATTATCAGCCCATCACAGTCATGCAGCCCAGGAAAGTCAGTCTCAGTTTCTCTTGGGCTCCAAGAAGCTTCATTCTAGCTTCCTTAGTTTATTGGCAAATTTCCTGATGAGCAGGTGGTTAGGCCAGTTTGTTTTAATTAGCTCTGTATTTTATAACCGTATTTTTTATGTAATAGTACTAAGAAGTAATTATTTGGGGTAAAATGAGGTTTTTATGAATATGAGTATTTATGTAGTAGTTTTTACGATAATGATAAAACAAGGAGGACTGCAAGCCTGCCATGACAGCAGAAGCCTTTGAAAGCTGGGACATGGGACGCAGTGTGGAGGACAACAGGCGTGGGAAGAAAAAGGCCACAGGCTGAACACTGGAGACCCAGAGCCCTAAACAACTCATCAGTGGTAGGTCAAAGAAATGCAGACCTGGGAGCAGTAAAAGCAGTTTTAGGAGCAACAAAAAGAGATCAAAAAATATATCTAACATATGCAGCTAATATATGTAAAATAAACCATAAACAGTAAATTCAGTTGGACACCAGTTAAAAAACAGTGAGGAGGAAAATAGCATATCAGAAAACAGTCTCAAATGGTCTGAAGAACTGGAGGATGCTAATAATGTGTTGCAACCCCTCAGCTTCTTCTTCAGTAATACAGGTACCATCAACCTCAGGGACGAGAATGGCAAGAGAAGGATGAGTATAACAGCAAACAAAGACTCTATGTATACATACATCTACAACAGAACGTACGTATTACAAATTATTACTGAGATGGATACTCTTCAAACAAGTTGTTAAGATTTCAGGCATACTAGCAATAAATTCCTGATATTATCAATAAGAGCTGCTTTATGTTTGTCCGCAGGGAAGATTCGTATTGTACGATTCCCTTGGAAATTCATCTATTCTCCTAACTACAACTTCAAATTATGGATCCAAGGTCAGGTTTTTCAGTCTTCATGCAGGGAAAATCAAGTGACAAATGTGAGTGCTCATGCACCCATGGAGTGGTCTCCAAACATTTTCCAAACTCCCCTTTTCTATCCCTTCCTACTTTTCTAAACAGAAAATAAATTTATTAGAATTTGATGATGTCCTTCTCTTTCTACCCCTTTCCATATAGCAAGATACAAACTTTTCTAATGCAAAGAAGAACTGCTAGGACTTTTCCATTGTTTTCAGAATTTATCCTGAAAATTTTTGTTCAGAATCTCAAATAAAAATAGCTTTTAGTTAACCTCATCCCCTTGCACACACACACAGAGCTTCTGAGAAGATGCCATAACAGCCTGACCCGAGGTATACATTTTTCCTCCAAAATGAAATAATAGGGGTTTTTTCAACAGTTGTGTAAAATTTGAGATAGAAGCACTATTTATTAAAGAAACATCTCATTGTTGGAAACAACTCAGAGCTTTGCAAATCCATACCGAGCAAAAGTGAAAAAAAATAAACGGTGAGAATAAACCAGCATATTAACCTCTTCTGATTTAAAAACTAACCTCCCACTATTATTTCAAGAAAATTCTCAACAGAAACAGACAATTACCGTAGCTGAAAAGGCCATTGTGCTCCCTTAATAGCTGCAATGAAAACCACAGTTGGAAACCACAGCTTTATCACCCAGCTGTTTTCTGTACCTTATTTTCCTCAGCGTGGCTTACTGTTCAGCACAGGTTTCCAACTCAGGATGAAACCACAAGAATGTTATAGAAGGATCTAAGATGCAGTAACAACTTCTGTAGCATTAGGTAGGACCTACACTTCAAAGAAAATCTCTACTTCCCCCTAGTGAAGCACCCTTCTTTACCAAAAAAACATCTCCCTGATACCTTCATAGGCAAAACAATGGTAATTCAGATGGACCCACATTTTATCATGAAGTGAAAAACACCTAACTGTGTGTATTTATGGATAGGTTGGTGAGGCACTGGAACAGGTTGCCCAGAGAAGCTGTGGATGCCCCATCCCTGGAAGTGTTCAAGGCCAGGCTGGATGAGGCTTTGAGCAACCTGGTCTAGTGCAAGGTGTCCCTGCCCATGGCAGGGGGTTGGAACTAGATGATCTTTAAGGTCCCTTCCAACCCAAACCATTCTATGATTTATTATAAAATATATCCAAAATGTACAGGTCTTCTTACAGCATCTTGGCTCTTGGAGGTCCAGAAAGGTTGTTTTCTCAAATTTGATTTGTTAAAACACTCATTTAGGGTGACAACCTGACAGGCTACATATACTGCAGTGAAAATCAAAATAATCTTTATTTTTCTGAGTCAAATATCCAAACCTACTATTTAATGATGTCAGAAGAACATAATAGGCAAACTCATCTTGTTGTTATCTAAAGGCAGTTAGCATCAGAATTGGAAAGTATATTCTTGTGTGCATCGTCTCTCAGGACATCTCTCCAGGCATTGTGATGGCCCCTTACTCTATCAGATGTAAGTCATAAATGAGAAAGAAAATAAAACCAGTAAATGATACTTAAAATAGTATTAGAGACAGAGTAAAATAAAAAGCTTGCCAAGTGGGGAAAAAAAAATCAATATTATTTAACACATTTCTAGATTGCCAACCACCACAGCACATAGGAGCTTACAACAATAAAAATACAACTTCAATACAGTACCGACAGTGAGCAGCAACAAAATCGATCAAAAGCTAAGTGAAATGCATGAAGCTTTGGTTTTAGCTGAGAAAGCTCTCCTGTCCGCCCAGAAGAGACTGCAAAAAAATGAGGGTGGGCTCTGGCTAGAAGTCTTAATGGTTACAGCAAAGCCAGGGTTTTATATCCATTGTTAATAATGAGGAGAAGAAAAAATGTTATTAAGTCAAGACAAAACAATCAAATGTGTGGTATTTCCAAGTGATTCAAAGATAACCAGAGATCTACTCTGTGCAAATACTGCATAGTATTATTTTTTCAGAGGCCTCTCTGAATTCATCATAAAACCCCACCTCAAGAGCTAGAAATCGCTATAGGAGTCAGGGAAAGGCACGAGAGATTTTCTTTCAGGAAGGTAAATCTAAAATACAGAATGGAAAAGCCATTGCCATTGAAGATCTTACTGTATCACCTCACTCTGCCTAAGGACTTACTTGGAGCAACGAGCATTTCCTGTATTTACAACTGACGGAAGTTAGCTAACTGAATTTTAAGTGATGAATTATTTTCTTCCAAGGGTTCACTCATTAGTAAATAAGAAACCAGAAAAAAGTCACTGAATGCCTTTCTATACAGTATGCTTTATCTGACTGTGAAATCATTTTTGTTCCCCGAGCAACTATAGGTTTTTACACATACGCTGATTATCCCCCACATTAAATACATGTCTACATTGGTGTGACTATCAGCAGCTCTGAGCTTGCGACAAAAATCTTAACCCTCTGGTGTAGAAAAGGGCTGCCTAGGTTTCCCCAGAAATCTCTGTTAGGAAATTCTGTAGAGATGAATTCTGAGGACTTCTGGTGTTTTTCCAGATGGTTGACAGGCAAGTCTGAGCTACGGGCTCAATTTGGCTGTCCAGAAATGCGATTCACAGCGCGTGGGCACATCAACTACATGGGCAGCGATTCCAAAGCACCCGTTGAGTACACACGTCCAAATCTGTGTGCTGGTATTCTGACGAGTCCAGAGGACACGAGAGTCAACAGCCAAATGACGTAGGATGTTTCTCTCAAAAAAGTCCTGGATAGAAATATGCAGACATGTGCTATACATCTGATATATATATTCCAGCTGTTTCCTATCTCCTGTGTTGCCAGAGGCTCTGCTGCTCTTCTCTGTCTCTGGCAGTTACAGAAGTGAGAGAAAATGCAGGACAAACAGATCAGTGATCTACCAAAGAGCACAGATCCACACAGTACGGAGAAATGTGGGAGTGAAATGCTGAAGACTGATACATCCAGAAAGAGTAAGGAGAGAGGCATGGCAGGGAATGCTCACAGGCAGAGGAATCTGCAAGTGGAGGTTCATAAAACCGAAAACTGAAACCAAGGGAAAAGGGCCCTAATCCCACTGTACCCAATCACAGCCGTGCTTTAAACAAATTCAAGCGCCTCAGCTCAGTATCTGTTTCACTGGATGAAATTTAATGCTTTCAGCCCTTAAGCCAAACAAATCTGTGAAAATAATTAATATTAAGAGTGGGCCTGGCAGTCTAACACCACTCATGGCAGTGTCTTCTCGCAAACCAACACCTGACTTTGTAATGTACAGAAGCAGAACATCTAACTCTTCAGACCTCCAACTGGCCTCAAAAAACTTTCCAGTTAGGCAGTCTTTATTAATAGCATACAAGATGAAGGCTTTTACTGGTTTACTAATCACCTTTATTGACATTTGCATGAAACCTGACTATTTTCTCCGTCCATCTGTTCCTGCTGCTTGCTTATAATGTGAACTCTTAATTCTGCCTTTTTAGAACTGGCTGATAGGGAGGTAATTATGTCAGCAAAACCAAAGGATCGTGATTTCTAATGGAGAATGGGAAGCAGCAGCTACTAGGTTTGCTATTAATGTCATTTCTAATAACCCTTAAATAGAACTGTTTGTACATACAGACCTTTTCAGGATCTATCGACCGCATTAAAAAGTCAATGAAATGTTATGTTAAACTGAAAAGCAGATTTTTTAAAAGGAGTAAAAATACTATCTCTCCTAACCTTTCTTGAATGCAACCAGAGCAGTAAGTGATGATTCAAGGTGTTTAGAACACACCAAGCTAGCTCCACTACCTAGGTATGCACTTCACAAGAGCCACAGAGCCATTAGACAAGTCCTCATCCATCTGCTTAAGATACAAACGCAGTAACCAGAGCTCTTTACAGGTACCATCTCTGCAGATCTACAACAGACATCCTCACTGATGCTATTTATAAACTGGGCACAAACACAAGGCCCCAATCCTTTGGTGGCTGGGTCCTACCTATTTGAATAATATCAAAACATTTGACCTAAATTATACTGCAATACCTTTCTCATCAAACTTTTTAAAAATATCAATTAGCAGCATGGCAAACCCAGTGTATACTCAACCCTTGGTCTTCATCACTTTTGCTGGTGAACCACTGGTGTTGAGACGACCTCCAAAGAAGCTGTTACACAGGGAAGTAGTACAGATGTTGGGTTTGTCTGTCTAAATTGAAACCTGGGTATTGCGTAATGATTTTTTATTTTTTGAGTTGCATTACAGCTTAGGTATACTCACATAGTCATAAATTTCAAATAGAATCATAGAATCACAGAATGGTTTGGGTTGGAAGGGACCTTAAAGATCATCTAGTTCCAACCCCCCTGCCATGGGCAGGGACACCTTCCACTAGACCAGGTTGCTCAAAGCCTTATCCAGCCTGGCCTTGAAGACATCCCGGGATGGGGCATCGACAACATCTCTGGGCAACCTGTTCCAGTGCTTCACCACCAGAATAGGTGGTACAGGGAGGCCAACGGGCATCAGAGTACACATCCATAAGGTAACACAAAAGGAGCACAAGATTTGTATTTGCCTGAACTGTAATAACGAATGGCACATGAGAAAGGAAACCTGAAAGCTCTGACCACCTGAACCCAGACTATCTCAGCTCAAGATGGCCGAAACAGCATTAGCTAGAGAAACGAGAGTATTGGTGTCCAGGTCTCATGGGCTTATGTTAATCAAGTTTCTGCCTGAACAGCAAGGTTGGAATTTGCCCTCCTGAAGCTGAATGGATCATATTATAACTCTGACCGCAGGGCATAGCAGGATATCCTTTCCCCTCTGTACAGAATACATTGGTAAGGGGTGCTTTTCCAGATAAGTTTGGTACCTTTCATGGAAATGTTTAATTACATTAGTCAAGAAAGGACAACTTTTGACAGGATAAACTGTATCTCCCCTATACCACCATGGGAGTAGCTATCCTACTAAAGCCTTTGTAATGTAGACTATTGGTAATGTGCCTCATTGTACCATAGTAAACCTAATATTCAAGCTTGCTTCACACGTCCTAATCTATATGCCCACATTTATTTTGAAATAAAGAAATATATTTGAGAAGGACCTGAGAATTCCCTAGGCTAACATCAGGCCTATTCAGAAATCTATTCAATAAACTGTAGTTTATTTTTCATTGTGAAAATAAGATGTGTGAGACATTCACTACTTCATGGGCAACTTTCATGTATTTCTAGTGTGAAACTCATTCCAATTTGCAAAGATAAATGCCTTGATTTTCCCTATTTACTTAGTAACAGCATGCAGCGCAATACAAGCTGGGGAAGTCGGCATTTTTCTTTGAGCAAATTCTACTCAGCAGGATCCAAATCCTTAACTGGAGAAAATCAGCATAATTTCTTTAACATTAGACGCTCAAAAAATACTGAGAGTCTCACCTTTCCGAGAAGTTCTGAAAAATTGGGCTTTTTTTTATTATTATGTTAGCCTGAAGAAAACTAAATTTGATTAGGGTAATCAATATTGCTTGGAAATCATGATACATAACACCAAAGTAGCTCTTCCCTAGAAAACTGAGAATGGAATGAATGAACACGGCAGAGCCGCAATGCAGTGCTTCCTCCAACAGCGAGACCTGCAAACTTCCCTACCAGTTCTCTAAATAGCAGCTGTGATTTCTTTTTCTAATTACAATTCACTCTCTCTCCCCTCCTTCAACCCCAAATTAATTTTAACGTAGCTTCTTGTTAATTAACTATGTTAATTGGTAATGCTTCTTGGCAAATTTAGCAGATTTCTGCAAGCAGTGGCTCTAATATCTATGTCTAAATGCATATTCATCCCTATTCATTTAGACATTTTTTTCATGAAAAATCCCTCCCTTCACTCTTCTTCTAATTCAAAACTCTATCTTCTTCTCTTACCTAAAGTCCAGTGTGAAGTCCCAGAAAGTTCTGAGAAAACCACTACTGAATACACTATAAGCCAGAAATTAAATAAGCACATCCCATGCTATAAAGCTCTACTCCTCAAGATACTTTCTCCTGAGGGTCTTTGTATATGTTGTAGTTACTAATTTCTAAATTTATTAGGAAAAAAAAACCATGCAAGTGAAAACTAATTTCATCCAGGCCTGCAAATACATTATTAAGTGCTGAATCTTCTCCGAGGTTTAGAATTTAATGAATTAAGGAGTCCGAGTCATCTGTAATGGCACAGAGCTCTGCTACATGCAGCTGAATTTAGTCACAACCATTATTGAGTCAACAGAAGCCACTGGGATTTAGCTTGACGGAAAACTGTTTATTTATTTAGGTACTCAAATATTGGTTTATCCAAGCACTAAGCTAACTATAGATTTCAAAACGCTGGCTTTCGTTGTTTTAAATTAATTAGTAAACACTTCTCTGTACATTACACCAATGCAACAAAACTATGTCATGGCAGTGGTGGTATTTTCAGCACCAGTTTAGAGAAGGGAGTCTTGCATCACCTCCCTTTTGATCAGCCAGTACCTCCAACCCAAACACCCAACACCTTGCACTGAGAAAGTGCTCTGGAGCACGTGTGCAAACAAATGCATACTGTATTGCAGTGCTTGCAGTATGTTACTGCAGAATTCAACATTCAGGTGGTGTGATTCCAAGGAAGGTAAAGAAACTACACAGCTTTCTCTCCACTCGTTTTACCCTCCTTCCTCTTCCATGTTGCGTGTAATCTGGACAAAGGGATTTTAGGAAGCTACTTTCTAGAAAAACGTATGCTTTCCCACAATACTGTTCACATCAGGAATGGTTCTGCAGTACACAGAAATGGGCAACCTCCCTGAGAAGTGTGAAAATTGCTCCAATCTGTGATTTCAGTTTGTGACTGTAGGCACATCCCCTATGAGCCATTCCCCCTTGCCTCACTGCTGCTGTTCTCAGTGCAAGACTACTTCCAGCGCAGGGCTGCAATGAGGTTTGTTAACCACAGCTCTGCACCAAAACTGGTGAGAAAAAAAGAGGACTTCAAAGCATTTGTACATGATTCTAGAACCACCTCTGCAGCCACACAATACTGCACTGGGTCTTGGGAAACATGAGCTGCCAACTCAGCTAACGGTAACTGAGTAAACTGTAGAGTGAAACTGCTGAAAAATAACTGCTAACCAGACTGGGAAGAAAAGTGCCAACTGCATCTGCAACAGGAATCACATCCACAGCATCACGTCTGTCTGACCTGCAGCATAACAAGTAGTTCACAAGTTTTAGTCTACAGAGTAATGAATAGCTCTCAAAGCTATAAATCTTTCAATTGTTCATTACAAAGTGACAACTGTTACCATGCCAGAAAGGTGTCGTCTCTAATTTGTCTCTACACCTCTCTAATAAGACACTTACGTGGCGACTTTACTGTACGAATAAAACGTATACCATGTTTGTACTCACCTCCTACTTAATCTTTAAAAGGAATTTTTAGGATTTTGTTTACCCATGTAAATTTTCATTCAGTTCAGGATTACTACCGAAGCTTTCTCCCCTCAAATCCAGCAAAGAACCTTCTTTCAAAAGCTCTGCAGAGCTGAGAGATGACAACTTAGAAAAGAGAAGGGAGCAAACTAGCGTCACTACAAAAGGAAGAAACAACTGGGGAATAAACCCCACTCTGATTCAAGACTATGTTCTGCAAAATCTTCTCCATGGCTCAGCAGTCCAAAAACCCTGCCAAGCTTATTCAATCTGTTCCATCCTAACCTACAACACGGGGAAGAGTAGCCAAATGTATTAGTAAACCAAAATTAAGTGTTAGTGAAAGTAACAAGTACCCAGAAGAAGCTGACAGCAACACATCCTCGATGCAAACACGAACAGCAGTCGTGATTTGCCAGAAGCGTGTGACAACAGCACGTGGCTCACAGCAGACTTCCTGAACAATTCCAGCGTACAACCATTAAACACTCCATGCCACTTCCCACTACAGAAAAGCTCTTTAGCTTTAGGTACGACGCTATATTGACCTCATCAACTTTAAAATACATATTTCCACACTGGAGTTTCTCTGCGCCAGAATTCTGAGAAATGTAATAGTCTTCAAAATTAATGTGGACACTTCTCTAATGAACAGTCATATAAAACAATTTTTTGCATAAACAATATTTCCCGCACTCGGTTTTTGTTATTTTTGCTTTTAGCTACTTCCAAGATGACATAAATTCAACTCCTAACAGTAGTAAGCACAGCCTTCAGGAGTTTTGCTTAAATCTTCCTAGCACAAAAAGTAGACAATGAAAGAAAAGCCAGTGCATACAGCTATTCACATATTCAGTGAGATTCCTTCAATTTAACTATGCATGGTTAAGTATCGGCCATATAACACCGTCTCTTATCCTGCAAGGAACACGCTGAGTAACCACTCCCCTACACACGATCTACTTGCAGAAATACCGTAAGGACTTGCATGCAATGGATTTGCGCTGTGGCAAGGATGGGTAACAGCAGCAGAAAAGGCAGGACCAGCAAAACCTCTGTCTCCAGCTCTGCAGCATGCCTGAGTGCTGGCTAATTCATGGAAATTGGAATTTCATTCCTTGTCATTGTTACCTATCAAAGCTTGATAGAAATAAATGTGCATAAACCTACAATCCTACAAACACCTCTGGCTCTTAACAGCATGGTCAACTACACATTCATACTCAGCTCTGCCTGATAACAGAGAAATGTTCTTCATAACTGCTTTTACATTTTTGTAGAAATCCTAAGAGATGCTCACTTCAAAAGGCATGTGGGCAGCTTAAGTACTAGAATCACACAGCAGTCACACTTGCAAAGCAGCAGTGTTGAAGAGAGGGTGCCCTTCCTGCCGTCATTTCTGCAGGAACCTTCCTCAGATTGACAGAATTTGGCTTTCTTTTTAAAAAAAAAAAAAAAAAAAAAAGAAAAATCAGCAATCTACATATGTCAATGCATTTGGTAAACAGCTCAAATGATAGCCATTAAAAACCATTCCTGGAATACTACTAAAAAAATTTCCATATAAACTTCTGATATATTACGTTTTCTAGAGTTTTATTCTGCCACAGTAGCACACACTATCATACTCCTTAAGGAAATACAGCAAATGATATTAAATATAGCAGCATTGATCAGACAAAGTTTTGGCTTTGAAATAATGGATGATAAAACTGAAATACGTCAACATCACTTCCTTCTGATGGCCAGACTAAGGCCATAGAGCAAACCAACAAAGGGAAATTGCACTTATGTGTATCTACATATGGGGAACATCAGATGATCAATAGTTATTTCCTTGCTATTTTTCTGTCTAAAGATTTGTAATACTCTTACGGTGGCAGCAAAAAAAACCATTGCACAGCTTCATAAACTTTCCTTAAAAAAATGTGATTTTGCATTTATGAGCAATACATTGAGGCTGATGGCGATTCATCCTTAAATCCTCATTTAATCCGCAAAAGAGGGGCTGTACAGGCCATGGCCATGCGAACCCCTCACCACCTGTGAGCACAATGAGTCTCTGTCTAGGAAATGAAGGAAGGTTACGTCAACACCTACTCAAGTACGTGCTCTTTCTTGGTTTTAACAGGATTGTGCTGAGAGCAACGTGCAGAAGACTAAAGTGAAGACTACCAAATTATTTATATACAGATCACTGAAAAGCTTCTAAAAAAGAAAGATATTCAGATATCGCAGGAAAAAAATCTGTAAGTTTGCTAAAACCACAGCTTACCATGTTTCCACAGAGGAGAACACACAGACCCGTGCAGCTGAAAAGATCAACACATGATCTGGAAAACAACTGACTAGTGTAGGGATGAATTTTGCTGACCACAGAAAATGGTTCTGAATAATGAAAATCAAAAGCTTATTGTGAAAAATTTCACCTAAGTGATGGGGTGATAAAATGGCAGCTAAAATGCAAAAGAAGGCAGATAGGTCTGAAGTAAAAGGTAAGCACTGACAGATTCTTAGTTAGTCATTACCACTCCAGAAAGAGATCTCAGATATGTGGTAGACAGCTCTATGAAAACTATAAGAAATAAGTCTCAGCAGACAACACAAAAGAAAACAGCACAAAAGACATTAATAAAGAATGGGATTGAAAGTAAGAGAGACAACGTTGGTGTGCTACTGTACAGAAGTCCATGGTGTGTTCCTATCTCAGGCGCTGCAGGCAAAGCAATTTCAAAGAGAGCAGAAGAAGAAAAAAACCCCAGGATGACCAAAACAAACAAACAAACAAAAAATCCCAAAACCAAACAAAAACACCCCAACGAAATATGGCACTTCTACCATGAGAAAAAAAAATAGTATTTTGATTCTACAGCTGGTAAAATAGGATCCAATACAGATACATAAAATCAAGAATTATAAAATAAAGATGATGAGGGAGCAATTTGCTCATCGTTTTACATGACACAACCGGGACAAGAATGAAGTTAATCGAGTCACGAAGGTAAAGCAAACCCCATAAAATACATTTCAGCCAATGCAGCTGCACTGTGGGGCTTTACCACCAAGGGATAGTACAGGGAGCAAGAGTATGGAGGCTCAAAAAGAGATTAGACTAATTTGTGTAGCACAATGCCATTAGCAGCTATTAAATTCATTGTAGCTGCAGATGAGAATGTCCAGAACCTGCTTATTCCCAGAAGCTGGGAATGTAAACCCTGACATGTCTATACACAGGAAGAGAAGGTTCACTTTGTATTGTCTCTGCTCCTTACACATCCTTCTGAGCCACCAGCTGGGATTAGAAAACAACTGGGGCCATCAGAAGACAACCCATGGAGCAGATAAACCTGTGTCCTATGCCTGCATGGCTTCTCCCATCGGTTATCTGGGCAGGTGAGCAAATGCCTGCTGAAGAGTCCAGCTGCTCAGAAGGGAACTGGAGAGTCCCAAGGGGAACACAATTTAACTGGAAAAGTGAAAGGACATATTACACAAATCCACATCCTCCTCCTCCCTCCTTTTGTCTCCAAAGGAGAATCTGACTTTTGATTTACTAAGTACTTACCGCACAGTTCCTCCTTGTTTAAGTACCCAAGTGCTGTGTGATCCTTTTACTTTCCTATTCAATTTACTGAGCTCCAGATATCACAGATATATCTTCCTGTTCCTGGAGAACTTCAAACGGTCACTTTTTCTTTCCCAAGAGAATATTTAATGGCAGAAATATAGTTTATGATAGCAAATTGTCTAACGCTTACAATCTGTTTCTGTGTAAAGTGGATCATTTTTCCATGCAACATTAAAGAAATATAACAAATAGCAAGGGCTGGATAAATAATCTCCTCTCCCAGTTTGAAACCTACAGCATTTTACACCAAAGTAATTTTAACCGAAAGGAAAATCTAAGTGGTCATTCATCACTGGGAAGAAACGCTGTTATTAGACTCCAAGTCTAAAAGCTGAAGCCTGTGAGAGACCACCACTGTTCCCAACCACTCAAAAATACTTTTTTTTCAGTACTGACACAAAATCCTGCTGCTTTGTACCAGATTATTCATATGTTAAGTGAAAGGTCAACCAACTTAAAACATGTATAAGAAAAAGATCTCCCTAAAGTCTGTTATCTGTTATTACAATTCTGAATATAGTTTCCAACTTGAACACTTATTTGTTTCAACACTGTTCATCACCCAATGTCAGAGTGCATTTTACCAGCACTCTTTAACAACAGACCATCAATCGAGACGCAAACTACATTGCAGCCTCTACTAATTATGTATTAAAGCACTAGAGGAACAGGCACTCAGGTATACCAGACAAGAGGAAGGTAATGTCTCTCAGAAGACTTAAAACACACCTAAAAGTCTGTAATAAAATTGATGACTTCAGAAGTTTTTATATTACTAAAAGATTTTAAACTACAGGCATTAAAGTTTTATGCATATGTTTGATGGCAGAAGGTTAAATGTAGTTGCAAACTCTTATGGTTTTACACTCTCTCAAATGCAGAACATCCAGCTATGTAGAGACTGCTCTGAAAGATTACTACCTAACATCTCCACCCTAACGAAAAAGAAGGCCTCTTATATGTGATTATTATAAGAAATGAGCTAAAATAAAAGAAAATTAAAAAAAAAAAAACCACAAACAGGCTGTAGAATCACCTCCAGCTGTAGTTCATCACAAGGCATATTCCGAGTTAGCATAAGGACCAAGTCAGTCCTTAGGAGGATGACAGAAAGACCTGATGTAGAAGAAAAGATTGACTGACTGATCGATTGACTGCAGTTCATGCTATACAAAAAAGGAGTGTTCATCAGTAATGTCCACGACACTTGAAATGGTTCAAGCGCACATTCTCCATTTCAAAACAGTCGTAGAGGTACATTTTCAGACTCGAATCTTATCTCAAGAGAGACTGCACACAGAGACATTTTAAACAGTCATGCACAGAGCAGAACTTTCCACAGCAACCAAATCCTCAAAATCCCAAATATTATTGCAAACGCACTAAAGTTTTTAGAACAGACAAGCTAGAGTTTGTAGTAATTTTGTGTCATTAATTATTAAATTAAATATTATATGTCATTAAATATGATATCATTATTATTTTATATTTTATGTCACTGCTGAATTTCATAAACCATAATTTCAGAGAGAAATGTGGTATTGTCACTATAGTTCAGAGCAGCTCCAACACTGCAAGAATAAACAAGTTTTACACATTTACTGCATAGTACTTCTCAGCAGCATAACACCATAATAATTTTAAATGTTAATTAAGAAAAAAATACTAAAGAAAGCTTATTCCCAAAACCCAGGAAACATCATTCACTGCATCAGCTGATGGCTAAGCCACCTTAACATTTGACATCATCAAAGGTGAAATCCTTGTCACTCAACCAAAACTCAATCTCTTACCAACTCAAGGTAAACCAGGATTTCATCTCTGAGATGATCAAACCATAGCATGGGATGGATGACATGTTCCAGTACATGGAAACATTCACACTCCGAGGAGGCACTTAGAAATACACTATCCAACATTTTAAAAGAACATAAAGTGCTTTTAAGGAAATAATTTTCAGTTTCTATTTATAAGAAGGCGAGTGGACTGAAAGCTCAGCAGAGCGTTAGTTGCTCTATTTTTGCAAAGACAATTTCAAAAGGAGCAGCAGGGCGAAGTTTCCCCTTGCCACAGCTACCATCGAGTGTCTCCCAGGAGTAGAAACATTCAGTAATTAAGAGGGTCTAATCAGCTCCCAGGGCCAACCTCACCATTTCATTTTCTTAACACTACCAATAAAGACACCAATTACAGCTAAATATAACAATAGAAGATATGCTCTTGTGAAGCACGAAGAAAGATCACAGTTGATTTCAAACCGGTCATCAAATAGCTAATAAACTGTAAAGGGCTTTCACTGCTTTGATTTTGAATACAAAAAGAATAAACTGCATACAAAAGCTTTCAGAGTAGTTCTACCACAACCCAAACTTGGCCAAGTTTGAAAACGAGGTAAGTACATTATTTATTCAGAGAAGCGAATAATATATTAAACGATTCATATGCTAAATTTCTTAATTCTCCCCAGAATATCGACAGTGGAAGCGCTAACCAATACCATCCTAAACAAAATTGTGAAAATTGAAATGAGATGATCACCTCAGCATTTCACTTTGCCTTCTCCAATCAGCCTGGTCTGTTCTGACAAATAAAAACTAAAACCCCCACATCTTACTTGCTCTACTTATTGCCAAAAGTAATCCGTCTTTACACACTAGGCAATTAAATATTGAAAATAAAAGGTACTGACACTATTAGAGTTTCATCCCCCCGGCTGACGAGCTGTACAAGTAATGTGCAGAGCCTGCAATTTTGCTTTTACAGAAGTAAGTCATATACCCCTCAAGGCTGCCACAGCCCAGCTGCTAATTTTGAACACCTCTCTTGCAACTGGATCAGTAAACTCCAAGTGGGGATGAATAAATAAGGTAGGTGGTGGATTTTAAAAGGCAAGTGGAACAAAAATAGAAGGATCTTTTTATAGTAAGAAAAGCCTGGGGGAGATCTTACCACCTCTTTTCCCTGCTGAAAAATGCTATTTGCTTTTTAATTAAAGCTTTTTCAGTTTTCTTTGGCGGCCCAATTTTCTCTAAGCACCAGCACGTCTGTGGAGATGAAAAATGCACGGAGTAATGAATTTTAGATTTGGAAGAAGTCAGCTCTAGAAATAAAAAGGGCTTCCACACGTAGCCAAGATTTGAAGGTGAAGTGATTTAATGGCTGACTCGACTCATTATAATTATCATTATTCATGTTGTGGTGCCACCCAGAGGCTCTGTGTTGGGAACCGTTCTAATAATATATTTTCAACAATAAATCTGTTTGAAAAAACTATGCAAGGATTTAAGAGACCAAGCAGACTTTAAGCAAGAGGAAGAGCAGATGCATGGCATGAAGATGGAAAATGAAGCTTCAGCAGACAGTGACCAACACATCAGCCAATATGGCTTCGCTTGTTTAAACAGGGAAGTAAACTCTTCTAGGGAAAATAATCTGGCACAGGTCACTGTCCCAGGGAGCAAAGGAGATGAGGCACCAAGGGTGATGCATCCCTCACATACTGCAGAAAGGCACCCGCAGGAGTGTGGGATGAACCAATCTCTTACATGTTGGGTATCTTCACATTTAAAGAGATACAGGCTGGAGAGGTGGG
>NW_010242215.1:8562-11357 GCF_000690775.1 Eurypyga helias | reverse complement strand
GGATGCATTGGCTAAGGGATGTGGGATGGATGGGAGCCTGCTCCTCCCCGGGACCCCATGGCTGAACTGGGGGGACTGGGGCTGACCCCCGCCGTGGTGGGACTTCGTTGGATCCCAGGCACCAACAGGGATGCGGTAGCTTCGTGTTGGTCTGGGCTGGGGGTCCTGGACCCTCCTGCCCCAGCAGCGAGGGGGATTTTCTTCCTCCCACGCCGACCAGAACCTCCCATCGCCATTGCACAGCTCTTTTTGCCTTACCCAGGGTCTCGCATCCCACCTCCAAATTTCCAAGGGGCTTCCTGAGCTCCCTTGCCCACCCTCCCGCACACACATCACGTTTGGGATTTATATTTAATTCTTATTTATTTCTTCGTAGGTTTGTCCCCGTGGTTGCCGCGGCCCCCGGCTCGGTTTTCCAGCAGGTTTCCTCTGCGGAGAGCTGCAGGTCGGCTATGGAATATGACAAAGCGTTCATTTAAATGCACACCATGATGCCGGCGAGTCCATTAGGGGAATTAATTTGAATGGTTGGCATTTAATAAACAGCTTCATCCTTCCTCCCTCCCCCACCCACCGTCTCGGAAGGGTTAAAAAGAAACCACATGTGGATATTGGAGGGAGGGGGGAGCAGGTATTTGGATCTGGGGGGGGTGGATAATGAAAGAGAGCTGGTGTTAGAAGAGAAGGGGGGTGGCGTGAGCTGAGCAGTTTGGGTTCACGGGGTGTTTGGTGCCTGGAGAAAACGGGGGGGTGGGGGTGAAGCGGTGCTGGAGCCCGGGAGGACACGCTCCAGCCGGAGGGTCCCGGCCGGACTCCGAACGTGCCAGGCGGGGGCGAGGGGCTTGGCTTCGAAGCGGTGCTGGAGCCCGGGAGGACACGCTCCAGCCGGAGGGTCCCGGCCGGACTCCGAACGTGCCGGGCGGGGGGAAGGCGAGGGGCTTCGAAGGACGTTTCTCCCCATATGGTGTGTATTACAAGCTCCTTTCTAGTTGTAAAGATTAATTTAGAGCCTTTCTCACCTCCCCCCCATCCCTCTTTCACTGACAAATGAACATCTGGGCTGAATGCTGCCCAGATCCTAATCAAAGCATTTTTTCAGGGCCGTTGTCTGCCTTTATGGCTATCTGCTTTTCGGATTCTCCGCAGTTACAATGCACTTGGCAATTCAGCCTGTAAATACCCCTCTCCGGGATTTATGATTCGGGCTAATGTGATTTTTTTTTCCCCCCCCTCTCTTTGCCTCTTGATTCGTTTGTTTGGTTTAGTTTAACGACATTTTCTTGTCTGTGCATAAGTTAGGGCATGAAGGGAAATTTTTTTTCCTGTCTCTTCTCCCTGTGGGTTATTAACAATTAGCAAAAATGAGGTTTTTTTGGGGGGCCACGCTGGCTGCTGGGGGCAGCGGGGAGCCAAAGCCAGCCCTGAATCCCTGACGAGCATCCCTCGTCCATCCCGAACCTTCTCCTTTTCTCACCAAAAGCTTTTTTTTTTTTGAGGTTTTGCCGAGAAAGCAGCTTTCTGCCAAAGGGAAGCCGAGCCCTTTGCACGATGCTCAAGGACTTCTCCGTCGGGGAGAGGCAGCGCGAGCCACAGCCCGATATGGAAAAGCCATTTCCCTCCCGAAAGGATGCTGGAGCGGCTGACCGAGATGCCTGAGAAAGAGGGAATGCTCTGGTTGGGATCCCATTCCCCTCAGAACTGATTTCTCCCCCGCAAGCTCCAGTCTGGGAGTTAAAAGATTAGTATTTTAACCCTGGTTGGGACGGGGAATAATGCCTGTTGTGTCCCAGGTGCTGTAGGAAAGGACGGGGCCTGAGCCCGTAGCTGGGCAAAAAGGCAGAAAAGTCGCTTTAGGGCAAACACAGGGACTTGCAGGGGACACGGCGCGGGGTCCCCTGCATCGGTCTCTGCCCTTGGTTGAGAAGGGAGCTGGGAAACACGTAAATGATGGAGTTTTGGGTATATTCAGGGCGTTTTCCTGTCGCAAACCTCCTTCCTCTGGCGGAACAGCGAGGATGGTTATTTACCCCAACGGACGCCTTAATTAAGGTGTGTGATTTCGGGCCGTTTAAACCATCAAGGAGAGGACTTGTTTATACAGCAAGTGCACGGGGTAATGGTGATATTAATTAAAAATGTTCTCCTAAGTGAGAGGAAAAAATCACCGTGGTGGAAAAGCACTTTGCTGCTGCTCCTTGGCTCTCCAGGATGAGCGGTAACGCAATTCCGGAGCCGCCTCCGGTGAGGCCGGGGTGGGTACCATCCGTCGCTGGGACCCTCTCCACCTGGGGATGTCGCTGGGGAAGCCGAGCTTTGGCTGGGAAAATGGATAAGGTTGGGAATGGTGGTGGTTCACACCCATTTCCAGCTGCTGGGGCTGTTCCCACGTGTGGCCGAAAACGCATCCTGTCTGTCGCAGGGAGAGCTGCGGACGGCTGGAGCATCCTTGCTCAGGGCCTGGAGAGGCTTTTAGCAGACACAGGTGAAACCCCATCATGGACACTGGACCCAAGTTTTTCCCAAGAAACTCTGAATTTCCCATGAAGCAGGATGCAGCAGGCTGGTCCCTGGAAGCGGATTTGGGGACACGAAGAGCCGGAGCCAGACTCCCAATGGGTACGGGGCTGAGATGGTTCCAGCACTGACCTTGGATGAGGGTGGCTCCCATGCAGACCTCCAGAGGTAGGGAAGCATATTCCCAAGTATCCAGAGGAGTTTCTGGGGCGGCTTCTAATCTCTTTGCATTTTTGCTGCTGATTTTTACAGCGCTCAGCACCTGGTGACTATTTTCACTC
>NW_010242215.1:8205-8455 GCF_000690775.1 Eurypyga helias | reverse complement strand
GTGCACCCGAGCCAGCACATCCGTGGGGTGAGAGCGGCCACGGCACCCCTGGGGTGAAGGTGTGGGGCGATTATGGGGTTCCGTATCGGCGTTATCGATCCTTGGGGCTATCTCGGCGGGGTGGAGGGTTGGGTGCTGAGTTACGCCGTGGCTGAGGAAGCTTTCTGGGGAGAGGGAGGAGGGAGGTGGTGGGATCCCGAGGCGCTGGGGAGCTCTCCCTGATGTCCCTATGGAGAAGGATGCGATACCC
>NW_010242215.1:6370-7925 GCF_000690775.1 Eurypyga helias | reverse complement strand
GCGGTGAGAGTGCGCCAGAGCGCCCGCCGTCGTGTGATCGGTCCCGGACCCGGCCCGGGGTGCAGCCAGCACCCTGCCCTGGGTGCTGCCCTGGGGAGGGCGGTCAGGGCTGCAGCATTGCCTCCCCTCCATCACTGCCTTTCCATAAACCGCAAAAACACCCCACACCACCCCAGTTTCCCTAAACTTTACCCGCCCGCCCTCCCCGTCACCTCCCGCTTTCCCAGGGCATGGAAGCACATCGGCTTTATCCGCTCCTGGCGGGATTTACGATCCCTGGGACTTCCTGTGCTGCCTTCCAAGGCACTCGCCTCCTTCCTGCCACGGAGAAACCAAACCTGTTTGTTTTGGGTTGCTCCTTCGCCGATTCTTTATTTATTATTATTGTTTCTCTCCCTGCCGCCGTCTCCCCCTCGGTTTTTGGGGACAGCGGCAGAGGAGCGAAGCGGCCCTGAGGCCACGGTGAGGGCAACGCGTCGGGTCTCCATGTGGGTGAGGGCAACGCGTTGGGTCTCCATGTGAAATGTCGGTGCCTGGGAAAAGGGAGGTGGGGAAAACCCTGAGCTGCTGGTGAAGACTAAACAACGCTCCCCCTGTCTAAACAGCACCAGGATGCGGCCCTGCGCCTGGCGACCCTCAACGCTTGGGGCTTTCCATCGACTCCATCCCAGCGTGACCCCAAAGCAATTTTACTGGCAGCCTCGGGAAAACCCCCCAGAGCATCTGGCATCCCCAACCCGGAGCCCGGAGCAGCGCAGCGAAGGGGCTCAGGGCTGCACACGCAGCATCCCCCCGGCCGAGCATCCTCCTGGCCATGGTGGGGATGGGGAGCCGGCTCCGGCCAAGCCCACCCGCGGGACGCCTGATCTGCTCTTTCCACTGGTGACTCACGGAAAAATGCTTGTTTTGCAGCGGCCGCTCAGCAGGATGGGGGTTTCTGCCTCCGTGTCTCACTCCCTCTTATTTTTTTCCCCAAGATCTTTGGTATGAAAACATCTGGGACCCTGACCTTCCCGCAGAGCCTCACCTGAAGGCGTTTTCTCTCCCCCTGCATGCGTGCAGGGCTGGCTGCACAAACCCCGCTCCGCCTGGGAAGCAGCCCGGTCGCGCTCCCAGGGTTGAATTTTTTGGGGATTACTATATTTGAGTGGCTCTTAGACAACGGCGGAGGAAGCTTGGAGGGTTTCCACCGCCCCGCGCCAGCGCCTTGCGTGCTGCGTTCGGCACGCTTGCCAGAGCTGCCGGCTGCACCGGCCGCCCCCAAAACCTCTCGGCGCAACCTGGGGTGATGGGGCTGGGGTGTAAGTCAACCCGTGTGTTTCTGGGTGTCCCCGCTGTCCCCAAGGCCATCCCAGCAATGTGGGACCTCAGTCCAGCTCCTTGCTGCCTTGTAGGAAACAAGCAGGATCCACCGGTGGATTTGGGGTAGATTTGAGTTAAACCAGTCAAAACGGTGAGTGATGCTGGTTTATGCTTTGGGTTCCCAGTGCTTTGCTGCTTCCCAAACACTCCACTTTCACCTCTTTTTTTTAGATGGCAGGGATGGAGCACAGCC
>NW_010242215.1:5734-6255 GCF_000690775.1 Eurypyga helias | reverse complement strand
GGAAACAGGCGGGGAGAGGGATGCTCCACAGTGCTCGCCGCCACAAACTTTCCCGCCTGACTTTTCACACCTTCACCCTTCTCTCACAGAGCGCCGACCCCGCCGCTGCTCTCTGGGAAGCAGATTAGTTTGGGTTGGTTTGTTTTTTTTTTTTTATTTTGGGATGGTTTACTTTGGAAGCAAAGATGGAAAATTATTTCCAACCCCCAAATTAGAAACAGAATAATAATAAAGCGCCTTGTTTTGCAGGGGGGTGGTGTGTGTCATCCCACAGCAATGAGAAGCTCGTGCTGAAGAGGAGCAAAGAGCTGTGATTTATTTTTTTTAACGCTACCCAAAGGACTGACTTGGCTCCGGGATGCTGCTCTCGCTCCCTTGGTACCCACCGATGGGGACAGCCGAGCCGCTGTGGGCGGGGGACACCCAAGGGTGAGTGTAGGGGGGGGGACTGTAGCACCCTGTTTAGTTGTCCTGACACTTGTTTTTGCGGAAAAAAGGGAATTGTGCCGTGTGTTTTTTTG
>NW_010242215.1:0-5713 GCF_000690775.1 Eurypyga helias | reverse complement strand
TTCAGCAGAGAGGTGGCGGGATGGGATGGGACAGGCCGGGACGGGACAGGATGGGATGGGAGCCAATATTTTGCTGTGCTGGGCTGGAGGGAGGCATGAGCAGGCGATGGTTTCTCCCTGGGAGCTTTTTTCCCTCAGTGCGGTGGATTAGGACGGTTTCACTGTGAGTTGCTCTCTCTATGATCCCCATCCCCCCAAAAAACATCAGGTCCTATGAAAACTGGGTTGGACTCTTGGAAAAAGAAGTCATGCCGGTGCAGTAGCTGGTCCTGCCTGGGATGAGCTCATCCCTGCAGTCACCAGCCACCATGACATTGCCAGAAAACCCTTAAAAATAATATATCTTTAAAAAACCATGAGGGATTCTCCCCATGTGCGGGAGCAGCGGCTTCCCAGGGGCTCGAAGATGTGATTTAAGGGCTGAATTCCCGCTGCAGGAGAGCCTTCATCCTGCTCTCCTGCTCTCCCCGTTGGGTACAACACGACGTCGTTCACCCAAAGGGGGTGCCCCGGCTGCCTTTGGGGTGCCCCCGGGGTGGGTTTTGGGGGGAGCGGTCTGCGTGGAGCTGGTCGCTGTGATTTAATAAGACACTTCTTGTACGTTAACTCTCACGAGCTGATGGGAAACACGTGTCCCCAGGATTAACAGCCATGTAAAAGATAAAGCAGCGCGTTAAACCTCCAAACAGCGTGTTCCAAATAACCCACCGCTGCTGCAATATGGAGCGAACGGAGCAGCGAGGAGTGGGATGGGGAAGGCAAAAACGTGGATGGCAGGTCACCGTGTCCCCATAACCTCGGGACGGGGCCGGGGACTGGTTTTCTCCCAGCGAGGTGATGTCCAGGGATGCACAGGAGCAGTGTCAGCTCCTCCTTCCCCCATTTCTTCCTCCCTTTCCACCCTCTCCCCCTTCCTAATTTTTTTTCTTTTTTCCCAGGCCCCAGTTTCTCCCCTGTCGAGGCAAACGCTTTGGCTAATTAGCAAAATGTGTCAAAGAAAATGATTAATGTCCCGGGAGGAGGTTTAGCTGCCTTTGTGCCGGCTTGGCCTGACTTTTGCTCTTAAAGGTTTTATTAAAAGATAAGGGAGCTCGTGATGGGCGAGCAAAGCATGTGCTCTCCGGGGTGTGAAAGGGTCGGGGAAGGGGGGGACGCGGGGTCACCCTCGGAGGGAGAGGCGAGGGTTCGTGTTTCTCTGCTTCTGTGCGCGACCGTCACCGTGGTATCTGGCCTTGGCAGGGGAAAAGACGTTTAAAAAAAAAAAAAAATGGCTGAATGCTTCCTTTATTCTTCCAGGGGCAGGTAATTCAATCGCCTTGGCCAGGTTATGAATGTCGCTGTGTTACGGGGTTTTGCGTGGGCGCGCGCGCCGGCAGCAGGGCTTTAGGGGGTCTCAGGGAGGGGTTGCTCAGGGTGGGCACCCCAGGTCGGTGCCGAGTCCGGTGCTGGGGAGCAGGAACAGGGAGGGGTTGCAGCTGGGCGCCCCAGGGCCGCGGCGGTGGGCTGCGCAGGGGGCTCGGGCACAGGTTTGCGGATCCTGTGGTCACAGGGGTGCCCGTGGTCGGGCTGGAGCCCCGTGGGACATCCTTGATGCTGGGACATCGCCCCAGTCCCAGCCCCGTGTGGGGGGTCCCAGGGCAGGGTGGGCAGCAGAGGCATGGTCAGGGAAACTGAGGCACGGTCCCGCTGGGTTCCTGCAGGGACAACGCAGCATCTGACCGTGCTCATCTCTCGCAGGTTCAGGCATGTTTTCAGCAATCCCCGAAGCGTGTGCTCCCCAAGCCCCTGCAAATTCCCCCAAAACCAGCAATCTTTGCAGAGGGGGTCTCGCAAAAAGCAACAACTACCCAGGGGCTGCCACCGTGGGAGCGCACAAACCAGAGCTGGCAGTGCCACAGCATCCCTGCGCCATGCCGAAATCCCAGCCGGGACATCAGCCCCGCGAGCAGGGAGGGGACGAGGGTGGTGGGAGCTCCATCACCAGCACGCTTCGGGTCTTTTCTACGTCAGATGCCACTCCAAAACCCACCGGGCACCGGCATGAGCAACTGCAGAGGCCTGAGCCACTCGACGCATGTCAGAGGGGCCAAGGGGGCTGCAGGGGCTGCTCAGCCAGGTTTTCCTCCAGCAAACAGACCTCTGGGCTTAATAAGCTATTTGTAAAAACTCGCTCTGGATAAACAAGAGCCTGTGTGTCAGGCTGGAGGCAGCCTCGCAGGGCTCTGCCGCGCGGGGTGGGACCTCAGCGCAGAAATATTTTCAAGATAAACAGAGGAAAATGAGTCCTGGAGGAGGCCGGAGCTGCTGGCAGCGGCACGCCGCTCCTCTCACAGTTATTTTGGGGCAGGAACTTGGCTTTCTGAGTGTCGTGGCTGGAAAACGCTGCCTTCTTTTTTTTTCTTTTTGCGTCCGAAGGGAACCTCGCGGGCTTCTGCGTCTAAAAGAGACCTGTGGAGCGGGGGGCAGTGGAGTCAGCAGTGGGGAGAGGTGCAGAGCCTGGGGCTTTCAGGGGAGTTTTGGGGTGAGGGCAAGGAGCTGGGATGCACGGCTGCTGGTGTGGGATCCCCCTCTGCCCCCCTGGGCCCAGGGATCAGGAGGGGCAAGAGCAGCAGCAGAGCCACCTTGCCTGGCTGCCAGTGCCTCCTGCCTCCTGCCCTCCGCCGGCTGCTCTGATCCCTAAAACTGGGGCAATGTTACGGTGCCCAAGGTAGGATACAGGCATTGCCCTGCTCTCTGCCTGGTCTGGGCTGGTGCTTGGCAAATGGGCTGGGTCTTTCCCTCTATCCCCACCACCCCCTCCACCCCTCCACCTCATCATCCCCATCATCCCTCCATCTCCCACCATCCCTTCATCCCCTCTCCATCTCCCTCACCCCCTCCATCCTCTCATCCCCATCATCCTTTCCATCCCTCCATGCCCATCCAGAGCAGCAGCAGAGGTGATACTCTGGCAAGGTGGGACAAGGTGAGTACCCTGGGGTCTGGTGACCTCTCACCCCAGCATCCCTGCATCCCAGTGGCGATGGCCAAAGGGCATCATCCATGCTCCAGACCGGGAACGGCCCAGTGGTGGCTGGGGCAGCGTGGACCTGTCTGAACAGTGACAACCTGCCCCACTGGGAACACTAAACCAGGCTGGGAGAAGCTGTCCCTTGTCCTTGCTCTGCAGCTTTGCAGACTCCCTCGGCCACGGTGCTCAGCGATGGTCTCCTTCTCCCCTGTTCCGTGCCTTGTCCGGAAATCTTGCAACCGCGGGGCGATGCTCAGCTTGGGGTGATGCTCAGCTTGGGGTGATGCTCAGCTTGGGGCGATGCTCAGCTTGGGGTGATGCTCAGTTTGGGATGATGCTCAGCTTGGGGCGATGCTCAGTTTGGGGCGATGCTCAGCTTGGGGCGATGCTCAGTTTGGGGTGATGCTCAGTTTGGGGCGATGCTCAGCTTGGGGCGATGCTCAGATGCCTGGCTCGGGGCGATGCCTGATTGGGGCACCACAGCTGGGACCCGCCGGCAGCCCCGGCAGCCGAGATCTCCCAGTGTCTCTCTCCCTCTCTTCCCCACCCCCAGCAAATTTAATTAAAAGTCATTCAGATTCCTTTGAAAGAAAATGTCATCCGTCGACACAATTACACTTTAACTAACCAAAGCTGTTACAGTTCCTATATATATTGGAATCAGGCTGTCGTTATTAGTTCTAAGTAAGTAATTTATTCCCATTATTGTGTTCAAATTACAGGATATTATCCCCTGGGGAAATAATCCTGTTATTTGAAATGTAAAAAAGAATTCACATGGACAACAATGGATTCCTAAATGAACCCAACAACAGTCCCAGATCCAAGTGCGGCATCACTTGCCTGGGATAGAAAAACATAAAGTTGCTTTTAAAAACGCTGTTTTCTCCTCTCTTTTCCTCCTCCCACCCCAACGGAGGTAAAGAGGGCTCCTCCTCTTCGTCAGCAGCCTCTGTTTATTGAGGGAATCATGGATGTGCAGGAATTTTGGGGGGGGGGACAGGTCTCTATGCACGTCGCCCCTTATGGCGGCGGTGGGAGGGGATGGTGGGATGCGAGTGCCCCGCAGCCCCCAGGGAGGTTCTGCCGGAGCTGGGAACTGGTGGCTTCCTCCGGCGAAGAGCTGCCGAGGCTCTTCGGAAACGTTGTTCCGTGATCCAGATCTTCAGCAAAGCCAAATAACAGCTTGTCTCTGCAACACCCAAACATAAGCAACTAATTTGGACTACTGAAAGGGAAAAAAAAAAAAAAAGAAAAGGGGTGGGGGAGCACAAAGACAAGAAAAGAAAGAGAAAGAGGAGGAAGAGGGAGGGGAGGGAAGAAAATCAGATACACTTGTAACCTGATTACAACAGCCAGCTATGTGTGCGAAATCACAATGCGGCTCTATAATTAAATCTCCCTTTCCCCCTCCTGCCGAGCTCTTTCCTCTAACAGGCACGGTACAAAAACAGTCGTTAGGACATCAAATTCCAGCTCCGACAAGAGGGGACTTTTTTGTCTATAGCTGCTCGGCTCGTCTTTAAGGAAATAATAATTATAAGCCCAGTGCTGCTGGCTGATGAGCCCCGTGGAGCAGAAAGGGCCTGTCTTGCCCAACTGCCCCTTCCCTCGGCTCCCCTCCGAGCTGAGGAGAGGGCTGGGGTGATGGAAAGAGAGGGGGGAGCCCCAGGAGCCAGCCACGGGACACCCCTTCCCCGAGCTGGGGTTCACTGGGATCTAACAAGATGCTTGAGGTTTTGGGACCGCAGATGTTGCTTCCCCTCTTGCCCCGCTGAATCCATCTCACGTGGTTTGGCACCAGCGGTTTGGTACCCGGCGCAGGCTGCAGGAGGGGATTCCCGGGCAGGTGTGACCGATGGGTGCCAAAAACACCCATGAGGGATGCGAGGGAAGCGAGCAGCTTCCCGGACATTGGGAAAACTCCTGCCGCACCATTTTCCCAAGGGTTTCTCTCCTGCTTGGAGCTGGGCTGCTCCGTATGGCGATCCAGGGCGGTGAGGTGATGGAGGGATGCTGCGGCCGGGGCCGACTCACCAGACCCCAAGGGGAGCAGGAAAAGGAGCCCCCAGCGTGGTGGGTGCAAAGTGGGGGGGCTGGCAGCCTCCCCCTGTCCCTGCCCTTTAATGACTTTGATTTACGTCGCGTTCGCTGCAGCAGGCTATTCCCATCCCGGTGACACCCAGCACGTGCCTCGGCCGGCAGCTGCAGGCCGGATTCAGCCTTTGGGACCCGTTTCCTCGCAGGCAGGTCCCTGCTCGCTCCTTCAGGGTATTTTTGGGAAGAGGTTTTGCACCCCATCTTCATTTCTGCCAGCAGGTCTGCGGGGAGCGCGTGTGCGCCTCGAGGTTCCTGCAACGACGGCACGTCTGGGGCGACGATTCGCAGGACGATGGGGAGGGCGAAGGAAAAAACGTGGTATCGGGGGACCTGGAAACGGGTCCCAGCAGGATAAGTACCGCCGAGGTAGGATGCGGCAATGGCACCTCGTCGCGCCAGGCCGGCACGCGCGGGAGCGTGGCGCCGCGCGGGAATCGGGATGCCGTTCCAATAAAGCTGCGGATGTTTGGTTTTAATGGCAATTAACAGCTGCTAAAAGGCGAAGGATCCGTCCTAATAACACCTAACGCTCCTGGTGCCTTTTCATGAAGGGATTTGGAAATACGTTTGTGAGCGTTAATTTGAAGCCACGATAACGTACCC
>NW_010242214.1:0-7301 GCF_000690775.1 Eurypyga helias | reverse complement strand
TGCTGACATTGCGCTGGGGATGCGTGGTTGTGGGCTGACCTGCCGGGATTCCCCGGAGTCCAGAGGGAAGCCCCGTCCTGCCCAACAGCTACACAGATCCAAATCCTGTGGGAGAAACTCTCCCTGTTTCTCACTTCAGATGCAAATGTCTCGTTGGCTGAAAATAAGGAACAGAGTTAGAAACAAGACAGGAGTTGGATGAAAGGAGCTGAAAAAGTCAGATTTCCTTATTATTTGCGATTTTGTTGCACTGTTTTTGGTTGGGATGCAGTTCTTCAGAAGGGGAGGAGGATTCTGAGCGTTCCCTGTGCCTGGTGCAGCTTTGCTGCATCTTGGTTTTGCACTCCCAGTTCCTACTTCCAAGTATCCGATGCTGCCAGAGCAGCGGCTGCAGGACATGCAGCTCATGGGGATGCGCGCCCGCCGGACATGCAGCTCATGGGGATGCAGGAAGTGTTCCTGGGATGTAGCAAGGTGGGGGGGAGAGCCACGCTTTTCCCTGCCTTTGATGAGGGTTTTGTTTCACCTCTTATCCCGAAACTCTGAGGGATGGGAGCTGCCACAGACACAGGGATGTGGGATCCCCGTTGGCAGAGGGTCCAGCTGCCTCCTTTTCATCCCGCCGCAGGAGCGTGGGCTTCGGTTGCGGTTTCAGACCCATACCCCGCGCAGCGAGCACGCGGTGCGTGACGCAGAAAAAACACAGAAACCTCCGTAAATATGGAGCTGTTTCCTGTTGCCGTGTCCCCTGAGCAATCAATTTATGGCCCCTAAAGCTCCTCTAAGTGGATTTAGCCTCTCAAGATAAATCTTTTCCCTTTGTGCGTGCAGAGCGTGGCCCCGGTTCTACCGCTGCTGTTGCTAAATCGGGCGTTCGGGGGGATTAAACCCGGTGGGATAAACCCCCGCAGCGTGCCCCCCGGCCGAAGCCAGCACCGGTGGCAGTGGCCGCTCTGCTGGGTCCGTGCCGGTGGCTCATCCCCAAATTGTTCTCATAGTCACGTGATTTTTCATTTTTGTTAATTAAGGGGGACATGTTTGCCCTGGGGTAAGATCTTGGGGTTGAATTCTGATTTTTCTTACTCGGATGGACTGAACAAAGGGCTCCTGGAAGTCCTGTCCCTGCTCCCCCCTGCCTCGCAGCGGAGATAAGCCCACGAGGACCCTCCTCAGGATGCACTGGGATCCTCGAGCTGCTGTGTTTAGCCCCAGGAGCCATTTAAGTGAATAAAGCTGCTAATTGGACCCTCTGCCTTCTCCATCCTTGCGCAGTTTGGTGTCGGGGGTCCCTGTGCTGGGGGTGATGCTCTGGGGCTTGGGGGCGCCCCCCCGTGGTCTGCCAAGCCGGGACCAGAGATCTGGAAGCTCTGCGGGAGCGAAGCAGCCGGCCCGTGGTTATTCCTCCCCTCCGCAGAGAAAGGGAAGGGCACTGGGGCAGCTTCACCCCTTGCCAGAGAGGAGGAGCTGGGTTTAACTGCCAGCGGGAACGGGGATGCTCGGGATGGGGGACACTCCCCAGCCGCCTGCAGCGCAGCTCCCGGCTCCAGCCTTCTCCTTGCGCCGGGCTGGAAAAAGCCCTATTAGCTACACGAATTTTAAGCACAACCAGATGTGGGAGATGAAGCTGTTAAACTCCTTTTGTGCTCTCAGCAGAGGCTCAGGGGGGGTGGGTCCCAGGCCCCCGCACCACTCCGTGCCCCTTTCCACTGAGGTTACTGAAACCAGAGGCTTCACTCGGGTCGGGGAGGGCTCAAATAATTCACATGTGACAATCTGGGGAGTCTCTCACTGCTAAATCCATGATTAAGGCGTGTGCCACGAGCTCCTGTCCCAAATTCCGCCCGTGTACAAGCATCATCTCCTCCAGAAATGCGGTGCAAGCTCTTTACAAACAGCAAACCCATTGCCAAGAGGCAAACTCTGGAGGCTGAAGGACTTTACTTTCCTAAAGCACGTGAGAGCTCGGCGGAGATTGTCCCTCGCAGGAGTTGGCCTGCTTTTGCTCTTGTCACTGGGAGGAGGTATCCCCGAATCCCGGGAGAGAGCACGAGCAACGAGGATCCAACAGCTCCGCTGCTAATAAATCAGCGGCTCTCTGTAATTTTATGTAACGTTAATAAATCAGACAAATGAAAATAGCTCGAGCCTTGTAAGGCATAAATCAACCTTCCGCTCTGGCATGGTGCTTTAAAATAATTTGTAGATTGATGGTTGTCTGCCTGAATGAGGGAGCTGGGGGCCTGGGAAGATTTTTAATGACTGCTGCGGTGTAATGTCTCCCCGGACAGAGTCCCAGCTCCTCCCCCCTTCCCAGTTTGCCAGAAGCAGCTCTGGGAAACTGGGAGATGGCTGCAGCGTGGGGAGCAGGGGGAGAGGTCCCAGGGTCCTGCAGCCGCCAGGTCCTGGGTGTCCCTCACCCTGGGTGCCCTTTGTTGGGATGGGCAGCTTTTCTGGAGTGATGCAGCTGAGCTTCCCCAGGGTTCTGGGTATAAACTCGGAGGGACCAGGTCACCTTCCTCCTCATGGTTCTGGGATGGCATCGCTGTCGGCACAGGATCTGTGGGCCCATCATGCAGGGCTTCGAGGGTTTTGGAGGAGGAAAAAGGAGCAGGAGATGCACGACTGGCAGTGTCTCAAGCATCCTCCGAAAGCATCTCTGGCCGGAATGCAAGGGACCCACCATGCTTCGGAAAATCCCAGCCCCTTGTCCTTCCCTGCCCTCTCCTGCAGCTCCCATGGGCACTGTGCCGGCTCTGGCAAGTGTCTCTGCATGGCGTGAAGCACCGGGACGCATTTTGTCTCCGTGGACATGTTGAGAGCAGGCTGGGCACAAAGCGTCCAGGAGCAAGGAGCTCGCTCTTGCCTTAGCAGCAATCCCTGGATCTGGCAGCATCAAACCCAGGGGAAAATACTCCCTTTTTTTCAGTTTCTGTTAAGCATTTCTATCCTGGTTTTAATTTCTGGGCTCTGCATTGCTGTGCTCCCCACCCTGGCAGGTCCCTTGGGGTTTTGGGGCCGGTGCCATGAGTGTTGGCGTGGGGTGAGGGCTCCCGGGTCTGTCCCTGTCCTTACCGCTTGCTGGTGGGCAACTGTTTAACGCTTCTTGGCCTCACTTTCCCCATCCGTGCCCCGACAGTAATATTCCATAAGGACACTGACTCCATGAGCCGCCGTTTGCAGTTAGACCTGGCCTGCACCCAGACTCTGTAGCTGGTTATATTGGCACAACTGGTATCCTTCACCCGCGTTCGCAGGCTTGATGCTCACCACCAGACCGAGCTGGATGTCACCGGTGGACGACTCAAACCATGCTCAGAGCCCTTTGCAGCTGGTTTTTGCAGAGATCTGGTCGGTGCAAGGCACAAAACCGCTCTCCCCACCACGGACCCCTTGGATCCAGCCCATCCAGCCACCTCTGCCCCGGGAGAGATCAAGTGCGGGGTTAGCCTGAGTTTTTTTGCTGTGTTTTACTGCTTTTGGAGGTGTGAAGAGTTAAGTGCTCGGCCGGAGGGCGACGGATCAGGGTAATTGCTCCCTGACACGAAGGCAGCGTGTTCCAGCAGGATAATCCGCTCTGCCTGCGGGTTTTATCCTTGTGCATGGAGCTTCCAGTGGGATCCCGGGCACTCAGTGGGTCTGAGACCCCCCGGAGCAGTGATGAATTTACTAGCGAGGGGTCCCCTTTGCCAGGGAGGAGGCAGATTCTCGGGGTCCCCATGGCTTTCAGCCAGACCCCAGCCCCAAGCACGACACAAAGTGCGTTGCAGGGCCATGCTCTGCCGGCAAAGCGGGACTGGGATTAAACGCTGCAACACATCCCGATGGGATGATTCACGCTGCTGCCAGCGCCGCCGGGCCATAAACTGTCCGTCTGCTCCTTTTTAAGAGCTGAAAGGAGCTGATCCCTAAAATGGGGTGTTGAGGCAAGTCCTGGTCCGACATCCCATCTCCAGCATCTCCCTTCCAGCCAAAGCGGATCTGAACCCTGTCCCCACCACCCAGGGATGAGCCGTGAGCATTTCAGCTCACCCTCTCATGGATCCGTGGCCACATTTTAAACCCTTTGTAGCGGGAATTTATAGCTCTTCCCAATCCCTTGGGAACAAGGACATTAAATAATTAGAGGCCTCTTCAATGAATGCCTCTGTCTCGGCGTTGGGCACTTTGAGCCCCGCTCTCGGCACAGCTGCTCCCACCGAGGGAAGCACAAGCCGAGGCCGGGAGATATCACCCCTCCGTGAACCGGCAGAAAATATCAGGCATCACATGTCCAAAACCCCCGGCCCTCGGATTATCATATTTGGTCGTTAAACCCTAATGTGAGCTGTGGAATGCCAGCTTCCCGGTGGGAGAAGAGAAACCCCAGTGTTTTTAAGAAGAAGGTGTCAGCACGGATTTTTGCTGATGGTTTCTATTGCTGATCAAACAGAGAAATAATTAACGAATTCGGACTTTTGATTAGGAGTTGATTTTTTAAAGGAATCATGGGGAGTGATTAGTGAAAATAAATTGCGTGACCCCGCGGTTCCCATCCAGCGTTTCCTTGGCTAATGAGGTGAGTTTGAACTCTGCAAAGCAGGGCTAGAAATCCGGCTTCCCAGTTTAATAAAAGGCAGCTTATACCTAGTGAAACCAGAACCACAGTAAACGTCAGGCTCGTTTTACAGCTCGCTAGGATTCCTGTCCTTAGATACTGTTTTCAGGGCAGCAGCACCCTGGAGCACGCGGTCCGGTGATGCTGGAAAGTCCCAGCTCCGGAGAACCCGCTGCTGGAGCCTGATGGGTGACCATGGCCAAGTTAATCCATGGGATTGAGAGATGGTTGGCGTCACCTCCATGGGATCCTGGCTACTCAGAGGTGGAGCCAGAAAAAAACAAGCTTGATCCCGCTGGCAAATACCCAGTTCTGCTTTGCGTCTCCCTACCTCTATCCAGCAACAGCCACTCTGGCTGTTCCTTGCCCTGGGTGTGCCCGTGCTGGCTCCGAGCCATGTGCCTTCAGCCGTACACTCGTCTCCCGGCAGGTTTCAGGGTGACGATAACGCGGTGGTGACACGTCGTGCACGGGCTTTGCTCGCCGGTGCCCGAGGGTTGCGGTGGGCACGGCAGCAGCCCGTCACACGGTGGGGACGTGGGGAGATCTGGGCAGGGGGAGGGGAAGGCGGCGTTTTCTTTCCAGCAGCTGCTCCCCAGACGTGCGCTGAGCTTCGTCGGGTGCCAAACTGGGATGCTAAAACCCCCAGAGCACTGGGATGGGGAGGGTCAGACGGAGCTGCCTGGGGCATCGGATCCGTGACGTGGGTCCTGGTGTGTCCGGCAGCCCCACGGCCGTGGCTGGGCTCATGCATTTGCAGGTTTTCAGTCTCTTACTGTGACCACACACAAAAAATTAATTCCTGGTGCTGCTGCTTGGACTGCTCCCTCCAACTGGTGGGTGAAGATAAGGGACTCATCCCTCTGGGATGCAGCAAGAATCAGAGTTCATTCCTTTTCCTGTTGACTGTAGAGAAGTCCTGGATTTTCCTCCCGGAGCACCGGGTTTCCAGAAGAAACCAACAGTGGGTGCAGGGGCGAGCAGTGGTCCTTGGGCAGGGGGGACTGTTTTTAGCCATTTTTCCCCTGATGAAAAAATTCAGTGGTGAAGATAAAACAGGAACCTTCAGCGCCTGGCGGTTTTCTACCAAAATGGGAAGAGTGGGAAGCCCGTGCCGGGTCGCTGAGCGGCTTCTGCAGGAAGATGTGACACATAATCCCTCTCCCAGGGCTAAGCCGGAGAAGAACTGAGCCTCCAGTGTTTAACTGCCACGTCCACGCACGCTGCCAGTGCTGAGCAGGGCTCCACGCGTGGCTTCTTTGTCACACCCCAATTAAAAGGCACAACGGTGCATTGTTGCATCTGGGGAGGGGGGAATTGGATTTGCTTGCGTGTAAATAAGCTACACTGAGAGAATTCCAGGTGGGAGCAAAATGAGCTCCCAGATGGGGCGATGCTTGGAAGCGGCAGCCGGGAAAGGACCCAGAAGCTGGCTGAGCTCGTCACCGGGGGAGAACCCCAATTAGTGAAATCGCCTCAAATCGCTCAGGCCAACACAAGGGCCTTTCTGGAGCCGTCCCTGCCGATGTCCCACCCTGTGTCCCGAGCCCCACAGCCACGTGACCGCGGGGCATGGACCCTTGCCCACGCCGTCCCCTCGCCGCGCTCTGCCCGGGCAGGGCTGCCCGGCTCTCAGCATCAAACCTGATTATTCTCTCCTTTCCAGGCTTTTCCCAGCCCAGACGGAGAAGCGGTTTTCCCGTGCGTGGATTGTAGCTGGGTTAAAACCAAGAGCGCACCCGCTCGGCACCGGCGTTGGGGTGCTGAGCTGCATCGCTCGGGGACCCGGGTGGGTGCAGGCGAAGGCTGCCTGCGGCTCTGGGATCTGCCCGAGAACAGGCAACGCTCGCCTGCTCCTGAGAAGAGAAACGTGTCATAATCCCTGAGGGATATGACACAACATTCGTGTGAGGGAAGTAAGGCCCTAATGTGATTACATCAGGGCAGAGCCTGAGCTGGTTAAATAAAATGAAGCGGGGGGGTTCGGAGAGCAAAGGCGAGGTGGCTGCGGGGAGTTCTGGGTGCAAACTGACCCCAAGAAAGTGAATTTGTGGGCTGGGAAAGGGGAGTGTGTCACCCGTCATCCCCATCCGGCTGATCCTGGGCTGAGCAGAGCCTGTGCGGGTCCTGGGAGTTTTCGGTGGGGTGGATAATGCCTTAATAAGTGGGTTGTCCTGTGGCCACCTCCCAGTGACACAGTATCCTTGGGGCAACTGTTTTATTTTTGCACGGTAAACTAATAGTAGGAAAGTATTCCAGGTATTTGGGATTCCTCTGAGCGCAGTTCAGCAGCTGAGGACCCAGCCCAGGGCTCCCTCCTAGGCCAGAGTCGGGGTGCAGGGGTCAGGGTGCTGGGGGGGCCGGGGGCCAGGATGCAGGGATGTTGGGGTTTGGTGTAGAGGGAGGCAGGAGTACAGGGTGGAAGGGTGCTGGGGTAGCAGGATGCTGGGTGCTGGAGCACATGGGTGCAAGGATGTAGGAGGCTGGAGCGCAGGGATACTGGGGTGCAGGTGGTTGGGGTGTATGGATGCTGGGATACTGGGGTGCAGGGGGTCAGGGTGCATGGGAGCTGGGATGCAGAAGGTCAGGGCACTGGGGTGCTGGGGTGCAGGAGGATGAAATTCATGGGGGCTGGGGTGCATGGGGGCTGGAATACTGGGGTGCAGGAGGTGAAGGTGCATGGGGGCTGGGATACCGGGGTGCAGGA
>NW_010242213.1:0-336 GCF_000690775.1 Eurypyga helias | reverse complement strand
ATTCTGGCGCAGGGGTAATGGTGCCGGCGATGAAGAGTTCATTTGCATGAGATGCTGAGCCCCGTAACAAGAGGACAAAAATCACTAATTAGGACTGCAGAGTGTCTCGAGTTCTTCAAGCACCCTTTTCGAGATGAGGGATGATGCAAAGAGACCGCACTTTTATGTAAATCCAGGGCAGGACACCGCGAGCGGGGTGCTGCTCCCCGGCAGGGACTGCCGAGCCGGGCCGGGCCGGCTCCCCGAGCCTGCGGGACACCGTCTGTCCCGGGCAGCTGGGAAAAACACGGCGGCAGCAAGGGCCGGGCTTGCCCTGAAATCTGCGGGGTGCGGGGG
>NW_010242212.1:0-348 GCF_000690775.1 Eurypyga helias | reverse complement strand
TGCCCAGGGAGGGGGGAGTCCCCACCCCGGGAGGGGTTTCAGAGCCGTGTGGATGTGGGGCTCAGGGACATGGTCCGTGGGGGCTGGGCAGTGCTGGGGTAACGGCTGGACTCATGGTCTTAAAGGGCTTTTCCCAACCCAAAAAGCTTCTGTTAGTGACATTGACTGGTTTCAGTTAATACAACCTGAAAATTATCGTTGTCCCCTGTGGCCTGAGCACCGACTGGGCTACCCGACCCGGTGAATCAACCACTCACGAGCACAGGGGGGACAAATGTGAGCAGGACCCAGGTGCTGCCTTTCGCTCCCCCATCAAGGGGACATGTCACCTGCGCCCTCTCTGCTGTC
>NW_010242211.1:424-1081 GCF_000690775.1 Eurypyga helias | reverse complement strand
GCCCTCGGCAGCACCGGGAGGCAGAGGGGGCGCGGAGCTGCCGGCGTCCGGCCCGGTGAAGGAATCCACCGGCGCAGGAGTCTCCGCGAAAGTGGGGGAACGAGCAAGGACGGAGCGTGCCTCGGAGGGGAAGGCGCGAAGCCGTCACAAACCGACCCCAAACCCAAGAGATCCCCAGAACTTACCCCCTGTGCAAATCGGCTACGCAAGGATCGGGGTCTAGAAATCTATACTGAACAGAAGCAGTGGAGAATATTTTTCTGAGTCTCAGGGCAGAAGCTCTTTCTCTATATTCGTGGTTGAGTGAGCACATCCAGGTGTGAAATTGTTTGCACACCCCAGCACCTCTTATATTGCCAGCAAAATTAGCTGTTATTACTGTCACTGTTTAGTGATGGTTAGTACGCAAGGATCGGGGTCTAGAAATCTATACTGAACAGAAGCAGTGGAGAATATTTTTCTGAGTCTCAGGGCAGAAGCTCTTTCTCTATATTCGTGGTTGAGTGAGCACATCCAGGTGTGAAATTGTTTGCACACCCCAGCACCTCTTATATTGCCAGCAAAATTAGCTGTTATTACTGTCACTGTTTAGTGATGGTTAGTAAAATAAAAAAAAAAAAAAAAAAAAAAATGCTGTAAAAAAAACCTGGCGCCTTT
>NW_010242211.1:0-406 GCF_000690775.1 Eurypyga helias | reverse complement strand
AAAAAAAAAAAAAAAAAACTGCTGTAATCAAGACCTGGCGCATCTTTGCAAATTACAGATAATTGTAAACGTCCAGATTATGATAATAGCATCCTAATCCAGCCTGCAATATAATTATTACAGAGTGTTACATCTGAAACTGTCCAGTAGGGCTAATTCAGCCATTATTTAGACCCTATTTTTGCACTGCAAATGGGTTGCTGAGTTGAAAATGTACGATTGTAATTTCACGGGGCACTCAATGAGTAATGGTATAGGGAGAGAAAAATACAAAAGTGAAATGCGAACAGTAGCGATCAAATCAAACTCTGAAGGACAAAAGACTGTTTGATTCATAGGGAATGAGAAGAGCGGGAATTAAGAAAATAGCAAATCAGTGGTCTGCAGCGTTACGTGTCCAAATCTC
>NW_010242210.1:0-11083 GCF_000690775.1 Eurypyga helias | reverse complement strand
CGGCCCGCTGTAGGCAGCGGAGGCCTTTGCATTCCGCCGGTTTCGCGAGGCGTGCGGGGGTGTTCCACAGCCGCCCGCGGGCTCTGCCCCCTTCCCCTGGCTGTGTCTGCCTTTGGCCGTCTCCGTATAGGCCGGCGGCGGGTAGGAGCTGGTTGGGGGGGGTTCTGGGAGCTGGTTGGGAGGGTTTCTGGCGGGGCTCGGAGGACCTGCAGCAGTACCCCGAGCCCCGGCCGTTCCTGGCTCCTGGAGCGTGGGCTTGTGAGCCCACAGTCATTGTCTTGCTAGTAAGTAACGTGGCTCGGCTTGTGGAAGGAGCAGCCTCGAGCAGCCTCTATAAGGGTTTCTTCTCTTTTTGGAGTAGAAGGTGATGTTAGCTTCTTCACGGCAAAACTATACTGTAGTTAAAATATAATTAAAATAAAAGTTACTTACTCAGCATTAGCTGTAGGTAATTCAATTAATTTTTTAATCTCGTAGACAGGGAGTGTGTTTCATGGCTAGAATGGCTTTGCCTCCTTGCTGCCCCAGAGTAGCTCTCCATCATGCTACAGTGAGATTCCCTGAAGAGTTCGAGAAGCTTCTTAATAGTCAGTTAAATTTTGTCCCATACGAAGTTAGCAGTGAGAGTGTTGGGCATCATGACAAGCTCCCTATCAGTTAGCAACCGGCCTGACATGCAGCCAAGTGAAGCAGCCAACAGAGTGCAGTGGTAACAGCTGAAGATTGGGTAAACAGCCAAGAAGCAAGGCTTGCACATCTGGTAGCTGTCACTTTGTTCCTGTTGTCTCATGGTTCTTCAATTAAATAAGTTAGTAGCTTGAACAAAATCTTGAGTATTCCTTTATGGCAAACTGAGGTAAATTGAAGTTTATTATGAAAGCTATGAAAAACCTCAAATTTTCCCATTAAAATACCTTTTCGCTGACCTCATTGTATAACCTGTTTTTTAATTTTTAAGTTATGAAGCTTGAGTTACCTCCCTTCATTTAAAGGTAGCTTTCTCATTCAGGAATAAGTTTAAAAGTCTTACAAAGCTAAATATGCTGCACAACCATAACTTTCCATTCCAGGTTTTAATGTGTCCCTTAAGCTATATGCCTGGTACTTTTGACAAAACATGATTTCACAGGTATATAGTTCGGTGTTTAAGGTTTTCTGCCACATCTTCCTTTATGTACCTGTTCCCCACTCTGCTTTGCCTATTGTCATGATGTGCAGCTTTATGTTTTGTATTTCATTGATGCAAACAATGTCTTGCTGTCTATTTTAGATGTGAAGTTGTGTGTGGAAGCATTACTTTCTACACTAAAGAATTCTTTGGCACTTTTCTTGAAAGAGATTTAAAGCCTTTTCTTTCTTAGCTGAAGTAGGACCGTATTTCAGTAAACGTTATTATAATTAAGTGACATTATCTTCTTTCTCTTCCTATCTGATCAGAAAAGTCAGATATCCAAGCTGAGGGCATTGGCAGGCTCTTTCTCATGTTCCTATACTCCTGTGAATTCAGTTCTACTCTCTGGGACTTTTTTTTAGAACTCTATACCTTTCAGTATTTTATATCCTGATAAAGAGTGGAAGACTTTGTTGGGAGTTGCTTTACACAGGTCATGTGTCATCCAGACAGATATTCCAAATAGTAATGCTGTGCAGACAGTTGAATTGTCTTTTTGCTTCAAACCCTCAACATAGTTTCAGGCTCATGAGAAAAATGGTTGGAGACTGTTTTCCCAGTAGAATGATGTATTAACTTAGGATAACTTTCTCTTACAGAATTGAATCTGGAATTTGCATCTGTAGTATTTTTAATTGGCAAAGCATGATTCCACCAGTAAGAGTAGAATACCTATATTCTTGTTTGTTTCTCTTCAGGAAAAAATGTGCCTCAGAGACTACTGACCTCAGACCTTGTAGAGACCTGCTTTACCAGGCAAGTTGCCTCAGCTGGTCAGTTCTTAAGGTATATAAAAAAAAAAATTATTTACCTACTGAAATTGCTCTCTCCTCTATCTTGGCAAGACACTTTGGGCTTTTTCCTTTCTCTTTTGCAAAGAGCATGCATGTGCATAGATGTAGTCAGCAGAGTCCTGAAAGCAAATGTGGTTTATGTTGAATAGGTAAGTGCACATCATACAGCTGAGTTTGGCTACAATTTTGCTATACCAGCAGAGAGCTGGCTTGTGACTCCAGAGTTGCTGCTAACTCATGGTAGTGCTATATTAACAGACTGAATGAAATCCTATGAAGGTATTCCCAAGTCGGTTTTAATAAGTTTCTCACAGAATATATTTTGTAAATTTGTGTGTTGCTATATTTCATTTTGGTTTTATTTCTCTTCATAAATGTGCCCTTTTGGTGGTCTCCTTCTGCCTTTTAAAGAGTATGGAGACACTTCAATATTAGATTATTGTGTGTGCTTTATTCAAATATGAGTATGCTCAGAAAAATGAAAAGCTAATTAATCCTATTGCCTCAGAAACACTTTTTCTGAGTACACTATCTGTCCTTCTCCTTACTTCTGTTTTATAATTTTATAGTTATAAATTTCAAATTTATAATTTCAAAGTCCAACTTTAGTACACTAAAGTACCTAGATAAAATGTATCAGCTCTGGATTTATCTGATTTAGGCTAGTAAACTCATGCTAGAGTCTTCAATGCTGTTCACACATTAACTGTTCATCTTAATGCCTGCTGTTGTTAACACTTTCTGAATGCAGTCTAGGCATATCTTTGAGCTCTTCATGAAGGAGAGTAAAAATAACTGTAGGATCCAGTTTGCTGGGTCAAATCCATTCATAAAATCCCATTCTTAGCCAGAGACAGTGGCCATGACCTGCTGCTACCCTGAAATAGGAAGTAATGGGATAATTTGCCATTAATGGGATGAGAGGGGTCTCAATTATCATCCTGCATTTAAGAATTTGACTTGATTTTGGGAATTTGTCTGTGGGGTTTTTTTTCTCTTAAATGAAAGAAAAACACTAAATTTATACCTGAGCTATTTCAGTGTAAGTTAATATGCATGCAGGGGATGGGTTGCAGAATAAATGTGCTCCATTTTAGTATGCGTAAAATCTTAAAAGTTGATTTCTGTTATATAAAACAGGTCAATCTTATTAGAAACCTGTTAATACAAATTAAATCAATTTTGGTTTTGTTCCTTTTACCATGGAAGAAAATTTTGAGGAGTTTTGGTCTTAAAAAATGTGATGCATAGAATTTTACTCTTTGGAGAGGATTTAGCTTATCCTGGAAAACACACCATCTCTTCAAATATGCAGCATTTTTAAGGAGGGGGTAATACATCTACTAATAAAAACCAACAGGCAAAAGGTATTACACGTTCTGACTTGCACCCTGGCCCACCACCCCCAAACTGCATTGTTCTTACCCAGTTCACTCCCAGCCCATCCCTGAAAGGACACATTGCTCAACATCTGAAAGATGCATTGTATAACAAATTGTACCATGCTCTCAAGGTCAATAAAATGTTTCTCTTGGTAATTAATTTGTCACAGTATTATTACTTGTGCCTTATCTCATCGTTTACTTCTCAGACATGAAGAGAGCCTCTTACTACTTTTTCACTGTGTTTGTAGGTTCCTTTGGTAGCAGCTCCTAAAAATCTCTTTTTTTTTTAGAGTATGTTAGCCTATGGTACTTCTCTGATAAACTTGGAAATGTTAAAATCCTTCAGAAAATGATGGGGCTATTCTGACTTTGGAAAATTGGCATCAACTGTTTAATACATCATGGCAATCTCTGGCTTGTTTTTCATTTCTTCATGAATCATGGCTTGGAGTGTTGTTCTAGCTGTGCTGTATGTCAAACATTGAAAGCCTTCTTCATAACACTTTTCAAATCTGAAAAAGAAAAAGAAAAAATACATCCACACTAATGTATGTCCTCATGCTGTCACATTTCAGTGTGATCTATATGAGTTTCTAAGAATAAAAGACAGTGTAATTGCAGTATTGCTAGTTATGGTTCTCCTGCATGCATCTTTAACCATAGAGGGAAAGATGTAACATTTAAGGCCTACGTATTCTTGTTTGAAATGTAAGTAAATTAGTGTGGATTTCTGTCTGTGGTCGCTCCCAGAAAAACTGAGAATGAACAAAGTGATTTTGTGTTCAGATGGTTAATCTGTGACTTTTTTTACAAACTGAGTGATTTTACAAACAATAAATTCCATTCCTTTCTATTTCCAAGTATTTTGTGGACAGTTAGGTCTGGGGTTGTTTACATTCTGTAGCCATCAAGAATCCTAATGCAGATAAACCTGATTCCAGACTGAGTACTGTGCTGCAAGGTCCAGTTGTAACTTAGCTAGCCCAAGTGGAATGGAGGAGTAACTCCTGGTCTTTTTTCTCCTCCCCTGGCAGTCATATTGTTTTACTGCAACCAGCAGTTTGAAGATGATATTAAATGAAACTGGAAATTAAGTTTGGGACTCTTCTGTTGTTGCTTTTAATGTAGGAGAAAGGTCTGACATTTTTGTTGGATTTTTAAACTTTGCAACCTATAACTTTTAACGTTCTGAAGTTGATTGTATAAATTCCAGTTTTGATGTGAGTATTGTTAGATGTGGTTTGGTTTTCATTTCCTAACTGGAATACAAGGTGAGGTTATGCTTTTGTGTAAGAAAGTTATCCTTGCCAAATAGCTGAAAAGAGAAAAATTCCTAAGTATAACAAAAAATAAATTCTAAAAATTAAATCTATTTTCAATTACTGCCTTTTATTCCCTAAAGTCATTCTGTTAATTTGGCACTTTTCTCAGAGACCTAGTGTGGACAGGAATTAATTTCTTGTATAAAAGAATAGAGACACAGCACTAAATATTCAAACCGTCTTTGTAATTATAAAAAGAAACAAAAAGTAACATAAATCTACAGAGAAGAAATAACAGCTTTAAAATTAATGTCTGGAAAGCATGTGGTGTAGAACTGATCTGAAGAGGATTATATGATGAAAAGTTGATGAAAAGCTGTTATTTTTACATAACCAGACAAATGTAATGGTCAACAGAAAAAGGTTGAATTTAATACAAACTGCATCAAGTTGCTACTAAATGACATCAAATTATTTCCAGTTATTATTTTAGGAGAGATTAGATGTCTGTGATAACGTCTGGTTCTAGAAGTCTTCTCTGACATACATCAGTCCTTGTCAATGCTGGTTGTCTCTGAAGGGTCTTCGTTACATCATGTAAGAATTAAATCCCCTAAGGCCTACTCATTTAACTGTACCAACTGAACCAACACCATTGCTGAACATATGCACTGGGAGACAAAGATTCCTTAGCAGCTCTTTTGGGACTGTTAGCTGGTCTATTGCTCGTTCAAACCGTCATGTGTCCATTGGCTGTTGTGGTTGCACCTGAAGAACCATGAACTGCAAGCTTGCAGTTCTAGATATTTTGTTTGAAAATGTTGAATGCAGACTTGGGATCAGAAAATGCTTTCCTCCTTCAGTCAGACAATTTTCAAATAGTGTATTTTAGTATTGTTCTCCTTGTAGCCGTTGATGTTTTTTACACACTAACCCAGAGATAAGAGTGGGAGGAGATTGTTACTCTGTCTACTGAGGCTTAAATGACTAATCTGAGAAAGTAGGTATTGATCTTTCAAAATGAAACCCTTCTGTGTGTAGTTCCTAATCCACAAAATTCATGTCAGTCCTCCTCTGCAATGGTCTGATTCAGAAAAAGTGCTAGTAGTAATGAGGGAAATATGCTCAGCACTTGCTGGCTGTCCAGAAGCAATAAATAAGTAAAAATATGAATAATGTTGGCCCTAAGCATTGGTAGCCTGTCTTCTCTTGAATTTAATAATAGGAGCAGCTGGGAGAGACACTGCGGCAGAGATTCCACTCCCCCCTCTATACATCTTGGCAGTATTGATAAATAAGTGAAGACAAAGGGTTTGAGGAAGTGGCATTTTATGTAAGCAGAAAGACGGTGTGAGAATTCCTTGTGAACACTAAATTTGTGTGAAAATGGTTGTTGGGAGAGTCATATGTGGTAAGTGAAGGGGTGAAGTAGGCACAAGTGGCATTATGTGCGAGAAGGAAGAGAAGGTATATTTCTTACTCATATTCTGCTGGTAACTTTGGCACCACTATTTGGTATTTCATGAAGAGCACATGAGCAGAAATGAAGACAAGCAGATATAGTGAGTGCCATTAATGGTAGGCAGGTAAGGACCAGCAGTGTTGTTATAAGAAACATGCAGAGAGAGAGCGAGAGTCTTGGTATGGATGTCTTTAAGGCTGTTGAGGGAAACTGACTTAACTTTGTGTGATACAGTTCACGTGTTGGTTTCAGAGTGCACCAAGCAAGCAGTGACACAGGAAGCCATTCAGGTGTCAGTGTGAGAAACATTTGCCTTCCAAAGGTGCAGATAAAGCATCTGTATGTATCTGCCATGGTCTGTATTTCTGAAAAGAAGTGCGTAAATGTGATGTAGTTGTTACTAGCGTGTTACTGTTCTAACAGAGCTGATGCAGGACACTGGAAGAATCATCACTTGCTTGTTCCTTGCCATTTACTTCTGGGTTTGTACTGGGTGGTCAACCTAGAAATGACAGTGTGACACAGTAAAAAACAGTGAATTGATGATGGTACTTAAGGAGAGAAGACGTAGGGGTTGAAGATAGAAGCACGCTGCGTGAGACAGTTGTGGAAAACAAGTGTCCCAAAATGACATTTGGTAAGAGAGAGAAGCATCTTCAGAATTGGATATGCAAAGAAATAAAGGATACAAGTTGGGAGTGTTGAGCTGGGGAGGCATCACAGCATGCCTGCCAGTCCAGATCCTTAGAACTGCTGCTGAGAAAACTTCCACAGCAGCTTAGCCACATGGCTTTAACTGTAGCAATACAACTGTGTAACTAGCTACACAGAGAAATGCTCTAAGTCCTTGTGTAGGCTCTTGTTTCTATATAAGACCTTTCTGCAAAGATCTTGTCTTTTATTCATCAATATATATGAAACCTGTGTCAGTATTTACCTACTTTAAACATGGGTCTTGATAACTCACTAGTTTTCCACCTTTTGGAAAAATTACTCTTTCCAAATATTAATTGACATTTCAGAAGTTTGACGATGACACAGTTGCTTGTCGAAAGCTGTAATTAGCAAAAATTATGACCATAGTTACAGAAATAATAGTCTGAGCTTGCGACAATTAGGATAACTTATTGTTTCACTTCATATATGCTTCATCATTTCATTTTGTGGAATAATACAGTGGAAGCCCATAAATGCAACAGCAGTTAAAGGAATATTCCCTGTGTTCTCCATGAGTTTTCTCTGCACTTATTGTACTTAGTTATACAACTTACCCTTCTTACAGTGATGTTAGAATATACCAGCTTTGCTGCTACAGAGGGGAGCTCCCACAAATATAAGGAAGCCTGGAAAAAGCTCCACAACAAGCAAAGATCTGTATGATGAGAGTAGCTATCTTACGGAAAAGATTACACTTTTATATTAGCAGTAGACTAGCATCTTGAAAACTTACCAGGGTAGTCATTACAGGTATGCATGAAAATCCCAATGACTTGTATTCCATTTCAGTTTTGCAATTAATTCAGGGCCAGGCAGTGTCTGGTGATGTTTACTAGATAGCAATGTTCAAATATTTTAATTGTGTATGGACACAGCTTCAGTATGACTTTTTTGGTCATTTGCCAGAGTTAGCTTCACTCTCCTGGTTTCATAATATTCACACCTGTAGTTCATTTCACTTCATAATTCCAACAAGTATGATTTAGCAGTGTGTTGGAAACTTTTATTTTGCGTGTCTCCAGCTGTAGGTTTCTGCTGTAAGGTAATAAATGTTGGCATTGACAGGTCATTCTGATTGTTGTGTATGTGAAATGAATATAAATGAAATTAGTAACTCAGGAAGCCTGATAATACTCTGTTTCTTTCAAGTTTTTCCCATGTTTCCAGCTGAAAGACGGTAACACATAGAAAAGACAGATGAAATATAAAGTGCCTCAGGGGATTCCTGTGTATCTGAGTAGGCATTTAACACACTGAAAACAGCTAAACCCCAAGTGTCCTTGTTTTTTTCTTCACATAAGTGGTGAAAATTAAGTTTCTAAAAGTTACGTTGTGTCAGCCTAGCAGCAGTGATATATTGTGTAAGAGCTAAAATTCTTGATAATGCAGAGTCATTATGCTTTTATACATTAACTGTCCTTAGAATATGTCTAATTCAGCAATGACCTATTCCTAGATAAGTTATCTGGTAAAGATTCCCAGGTAAAGTATTTGACTTGTGATCTAAATATTTTTTTTTTTAAACATAACACAGCCATTTAAGACTTGTTTGCTACTGTGCAAGACAAATGTTTTGCAGTCCTCTGCAGCAAGCTCAGTGTTTGGTAAAAATTATCTGTTTCTTATTCTTTTACCATTTCACCCCCCTGCAGTAACTAATCTGTTGCTTCAGAGATTTAGGGTATGTGTGAATAGATGTGTATACATATTATTTGTAACTATGTTTAAAATGTATGCGTACATGTGTATGTTTTCATGTATATATTTCTTTTTACATTTTAGAGCTGTGATGGGCAGTCACCAGGCAGAAGTTCAGAGTCTGAAGCTAGATAATGATTCAGTTATAGAAGGAATAAGTGACCAGGTACTGGTGGCAGTTGTGCTCAGTTTCACTTTCATTGCTGCTCTGGTATATACGCTTTTAAGGTGAGAATATGTTGACAGGAATTAATCTACATATATGCATTTGTAAAATTCTAACTTTCTAAATAAATTTTGTGCATTGATATACAAAAATAGTGATTCTTTACATTAAGGAGATGATTGATGATTTACTCTGTTTAATTTCTTGATGGAATTTAATGATTTAATTGATGGTTAGAATGAAATGATACATTTCTTAAAACTGAAATTTAACCCTTCCTTGTCTTTAGATGATCAGACGGAATAATGTTCATAATAAAACTGAAAACGGCTGAATTCACAGTCTGTGTGGCTGATGTGTCATGTTTGATTACAAAGTACTTGTTGATTGTTGATTATGACTCCACAACTAAGATTGGATATAATCCTCTGATGTATGTTCTAGTTGCAATTTCTTTCCAAAAAAGAAAAAAAACCCTAGAAGTCTCAAACCTGAATAAATTTACTGAATTGTTTATAAATGAATATGCTGGAAATCAATCAACTTTAATATGCTTTCCATAAAGCAGAATGTTAGATTCAAAATTCAGTAATTTTAATGGTCAATCAATCAAAGCTTATTTTTAATTTCAGAGTTTTTGCTTGCAGCCTAACAAATGTCTTAGGCAATGTGTTTTGGGAAAATAAATCTGAGCTTCAGACTGGCTTTTTTTTTCATGGATGCCGGTAGTCTTCTGAACAGAGAAGAGCTCTACAACTAAACTCAATTTTAGTGGTGCATTAGGGAATTTACGGGGGAGGGTCTGTCCATATGAAAAGTATTAGCAGGGTATGAGGTATTTGAGAGAAATACACACTTCACCTTTCTTTTCTTTCCAAAGTTGTTTCAGTTATTCAGATAGCTACAAGAGTGACTCTCTTCCTCCTGCTCTCTTAACACTTTCTCTACCCCTTATATTATATTCCTCTACCTCCTTTGTATGGTGTCCATCAAAATCTGCACAGTACAGTAAAAGATCAGTACAGTAAAAGATCAGTACAGTAAAAGATCAGTACAGTATAACAAGTATAGTAATTCTTATTTACTTAGTACTGAAGGAAGAGTAGGGGAGAAAAGGAGTATTTTATTTTCCTTCTCTAGTTATCTTCGGCAGTACAGTAGTCTGTGTTCCTTATATTGTGTCCATTGCCTCAGTTTTTTTTGTCATCCATACTTCATGTACAATGTCTGAATTACTTAAGTTGGGTAGGAATAGTTCCTGGATAAGAACACATGAAAGAAAGCTTAGGGCAATGGATAAGATACATGTTGCAGTAGATTTTAGGGGGCAGAAGTGGAATATGGAAAGAAATGTTAAGTGATATGGTTGCTGTACTTATTTCCAGCAGGGAAGACTCAATGAAGCATCACATCAGTGCTTGAGCTGAAGGTGTCTGTGCTTTTGGTGGAGAAACTTATTAGCACTAATTAACATATATACCAAGTTGCAGATCACAGAATGGTCAGGGTTGGAAGGGATGTCTGGAGATCATCTAGTCTAACCCCTCTGCCAAGGCAGGTTCATCTAGAGCAGATTGCACAGGAACGCATCCAGGCAGATTTTGAATATCTCCAGAGAAGGAGACTCCACAGCCTCTCTGGGCAGCCTGTTCCAGTGCTCTGTCACCCTCAGAGTAAAGAAGTTTTTCCTCAGGTACAGGTGGAACTTCCTATGCTCCAGTTTGTGCTCATTGCCCCTTGTCCTATCGCTGGGCACCACTGAAAAGAGTCTGGCTCCATCCTCTTGACACCTGCCTTTTAGATATTAATAAGCATTGATGAGATCCCCTCTCAGTCTTCTCTTCTCCAGGCTAAACAAACCCAGGTCGCTCAGCCTTTCCTTATAAGGGAGATGTTCCAGTCCTCTAATTATTTCTGTAGCTCTCCTCTGGACTCTCTCCAGTAGTTCCCTGTGTTTTGAACTGGGGAGCCCAGAACTAGACACAGCACTCCAGATGTGGCCTTACCAGAGCACAGTGGAGATGGAGGATGACCTCCCTCAACCTGCTGGCCACACTCTCAATACACCCCAGGATACCATTGGCCTTCCTGGCCATGAGTGCACATTGCTGGCTGATGCTCACTTGCTGTCTCATGGCCCCTTGTCCTATCGCTGGGCACCACTGAAAAGAGTCTGGCTCCATCCTCTTGACACCTGCCTTTTAGATATTAATAAGCATTGATGAGATCCCCTCTCAGTCTTCTCTTCTCCAGGCTAAACAAACCCAGGTCGCTCAGCCTTTCCTTATAAGGGAGATGTTCCAGTCCTCTAATTATTTCTGTAGCTCTCCTCTGGACTCTCTCCAGTAGTTCCCTGTGTTTTGAACTGGGGAGCCCAGAACTAGACACAGCACTCCAGATGTGGCCTTACCAGCGCACAGTGGAGAGG
>NW_010242209.1:17783-31443 GCF_000690775.1 Eurypyga helias | reverse complement strand
GCCGGAGTTAAACCACGACACAACAGGATGCAGTACTCCAGGTCTGGCCTCAGCAGTGCTGAGTAGAGGGGAAGGATCACTGCCCTTCACCTGTTGTCAACTCTCCTAATGCAGCCCAGGATACCATTGGCCACCTTTACTGCAAGGTCACATTGCTGGCTCATGTTCAACCTAGTGTCCCCCGGGATTCCTACTTCCATTACTCCAAAGCAGCTTTCCAGCTGAGCAGCTCCCAGTATATATTGTTGCTTGGGGTTGTTCCTCCCCAAGTGCAGGACTTTCCACTTTCCTCTATTGAGGATCTTAGGGGAGATGGTGTCAATAACCTGTCAGTAGAATTCCTTCACAGGCATCTTCTCTGGAGGCCTGTAATGTGATATTTGACTACTGCTGGCCCTGTGACAGAATTAAAATATGGTCCCTGCTTGGTTCTCAGCATTCTTTATATATTTCTATGTAATCTTTATATATTTGTGTTGGTCACCTCACAATTATCTTAGAAAATTAAACTTATTTCACTGTTGTATGATTTTAAAAGACCATATTAAGTTAGCAAAGATTGAAAGACTGACTGTGTTTGCTTTACTGAAAGCATCTCTTTCATACCTTTAAAAAATAATTTATTACTGTTTAGAGTTCTGCACTGATTGCTCTCTAAATACTGCTAGCATTAATAAAAATCCTTCTGGCATAACCCTAATAAATGTTTTATCAACTTGGGAACTTCTCAGAACAGATGACTTTGAGACTGATGAATAAAATTCAGCTAGTGAGAAATTAGCTATAGCAGAAAGAAGCAAGGAAGAATTTGCTAATAACCTGTTTGTCCTACCAGAGGCAGTAGCTCTTATCCAAATCAAAACTACCCAAAATAACTGAATTTTAATATGGATTCACTTCCTTTTTATTTTGTATTACATGTCCTCCCCATTTATTTTCTGCAAGTTCTGTGCAAGAATATTTGGGTCTATGTAACATCTAGTAATGTCATAGTAGAGCAATCTTCATGATAGTTAAACTCAGTATTCTCCCCTCCAGAGAAGTCTCTCATTAAAAGGCTACAAAGCCAAGCTTCTTCATTTTTCTCTCTTTAATGCACAAGTTGACATTCCTTTTTATGCAGTAGTGATGGAAAATTATTTGGAAATCACAAAATCTAAAATAATTCAGATTGGAAGAAGATTCAGGAGGTTTTCTATTCCACATTTCTGTTTAAAGTAAGGTCAGGTCATCTGGAGCCTTCTCCAGCTCAGTTTTGAAAATCTTCAAGAGAAAGTTTCCAACAGCTTTTCTGGGCAACATTTCCAGTGCTCAACTGACCTCACTCTGAAGAATTTTATCCAGCTTATCCCTCCAGAATTTCCCTAGCTGCTGCTTGTGACTATTGTCTCTTGGTTTTGACTGTGTGCTTCTGAGAAGAGTCCAGCTCCATCTTCTCTGTAACTGCTCTTTAGAAGTTGAAAGCAGGAATTGGATTCATACTTAGCCTTCACTTCTCCAGGCTAAACAAATATAACTCCTGTGTCTCTTTCTGTATATGAAGTTTCCTACAACACCTAGTCACTAGGTGACCTATACAGGCATCTTAGTAACTTTTGCCTGCATGTTCTCCAGTTTGTCAATGCTTCTTTTGTACTGAGGAGTTCATAGCTGGACATAGTGCTAAAATTTTCAGAAGGATGGAGTAAAAGGAAATAATTACTTCCCTTCCATTGACCTGCTGGCTATCCTCTTGTTAATGCATCCTAGTATCTGGTTAGCCTTCAACTCCTGAAGGCTTTATGCTGATTTATGTTCCATTTATTCACAAGGATTGTGCCTCCTTGACCAGTGCTGTTCTGCATAGCTGATACCTGTCAACTCAGGCCTAGCCTATACTACATTGGCTATTCCATCCCAGGTGAAGTACTTTTAATTTGCCTTTGCTGAGTTTCCTGAGGTTTCTGTTTTCTCATTCCTCCAGGCTTTGGACATGTCACAGCTCTGCCCTCCAGCATATCAACTGTTTCACCTTGTCTAGTGTCATCTGAGAACTTCACAACGAGGCTTTCTGTCACATTGCCCAAGTCATTGATGAAGACATTAAACACTATTGAGAAGGTTGCTAGTGGCTCAGCTGTAGAAAATGTTTGCAAAGGTAAAGTGGAGGATGGTTAACTACTCATTTCTGAGATGTTCAGATACAATAATAATAGATGCCATAGGGAATATCCATGCAGAAAGTAATAATTCAATCGTCAGAATGACATTTGAATAGTGTGCAGCAAATAGGGCCTGAGGCCACACATCAAATACTATGGATAAAGAAAAAAAAATAGCATCTGCTCACTCTTTGAGCATTTTTTATCTTTTGTGTTGAAAGGGCCAGAGGTTCAGTTAAAAATAACCAGTAATCATGTGATCGTGAAAAATAATCAGTGGTCATTTACTAATGTGCACAATCGGACTGAATCCAGTATTTCCTATTTTATGCATGCTTATAATTGCAATCTGAAAAATAATATTTTGACAAAAACATGCATGTATGTACTTGGGATGGATGAAAAGGCTATATCTTGGAGCAGAGATATCCAGTGAAGGGACATGTGTTCCTGCAGCTTGGTTATGTTTACCACTGGTATCCTACATGAAACTACTACTCTGAACTTTCATTCATTTCAGTTGACCACTTCTACAATATCCTAAGAGGAGAGGAGAAGGACAGTTGGTTAAGCTGAGGAATTAGAGAAAGAGGAATGATATGGCAGAATATGTTTGGGGTTCTGTTTGTTTGTTTTGTGGGGAAATTAAGTTGTAGTCTATTAAGCTACTACAAATTCATTAACATATAGTCATCTTCTCTTACAAGGTGTGTTTGTAAAGCCCAGACCCTTCTCTTTTCCAGAATGAACAAGCCCAATTCTTGCAGCCTTTCACCACAGGAGAGGTGCTCCAGCCCTCTAAGCATCTTTGTGGCATCCTCTGGACTTGCTCCAACTGGTCTATTCCCTTCTTATGTTGAGGGCTCCACAGCTGGACGCAGCACTCCAGGTGGGGTCTCACCAGAGCAGAGTACAGGGGCAGAATCCCCTCCCTCGACCTGCTGGCCACACTTCTCCGGATACAGCCCCGGATACGGTTGGCTTTCTGGGCTGCCAGCGCACACTGCTGCCTCATGTTCAGCTTTTCATCCACCAGTACCCCCAAGTCCTTCTCCTCGGAGCTGCTCTCTATCCACTCTCCACCCAGCCTGTACTTGTGCTTGGGATTGCCCCCACCCAGGTGCAGGACCTTGCACTTGGCCTTGTTGAACTCCATGAGGTTGGCAGTGGCCCACCTCTCCAGCCTGTCCAGGTCCCTCTGGATGGCATCCCTTCCCTCCAGCGTGTCGACCGTTCCACCCAGCTTGGTGTCGTCAGCAAACTTGCTGAGGGTGCACTCGATCCCATCATCCATGTCACTGACAAAGGTGTTAAACAGTACAGGTCCCAACACCGACCCCTGAGGAACGCCTCTCGTTACCTGCAAAGTTCCTACTTGTTTCCTTTTCAAGCAGATCGGTGGTTTTTCTCTCTTACAAGAGAATATGAAGGGCACAATAAAGAATGTCAAAAGGAAATTTGTTCAATTTGAAAGGTGCTGAAACAATTAATTGGAATGTCACTATTATAATGAGGCAATCATGTATTAACAACTATTACTTTTATTAATGATCTGCAGAAGGCTTGTATTTGCAGCTAGCTCGGGTGGACTTTTTACTCCTGAAACTTTGCATATCTCCCTGTCTCTTTTTAAATAGTGCTGTAACTTGCTCAAAAATTTAATTTTCACCTGAGCAGTAGAAAAAGCATTATGCTAATGACAAATATATTAATAAAATCTTTGAAGGATCATGATCTTGCTTGAATGGCTGCACTGATTTCTTTTACTGTGCAGTCCCTAATCCAGGGGACTTTAATCCTGTTCTCTCTTACATGAAAAGATGTGCATTTCTTTTCACTGGACATTGTAATTGCCAAAATAGGTGGCTATGGCTTCATAAAAGTGCCAAACTTAGAAATAGTTTTTTGCAGCTATCATATATATCTAGGCATATGATATCTTTTTACTACTACATCGCACTCCGGAAGAGTGTTAGTATTAAATAATGCATTTTAAACAACTGGAAACCATAAATTCTAATAGCAAGAATTTTAATCTCTTTCAAAAGACAAATCTTTTACTGCTGTCTTTAAGATAATAGTGGGAATATGCTCAGTGTTGACAATGAAGGACATTTTGAACCATGTAAAAGTAAATGTCATATTTTAAGGTTATATCCTGAATAAGTGATAGATTTTTTTTTAATTTAATTAAAGAAATTAAATGCCCATAGTCTTTTTTTTTTCTTTCTTTCTTTCTTGCCATGTAATCAGCTTCATAGATCCTCTTGCCCAGCTCTTTAGAACCTGACCAGTGTGCCTCCATTCTGTTAAGAGATAATGCAGTGTGTCACTTCATGACTTACTGACCAATGCCACTGGTTAGCACAGGCTCTTGACAAGGGCAGGAAAACCATCTTTTCCGCAAGAAAGCTCCTCAAAAAATGGAAATTCATTGTAAATTTTCCGTTTTACAGTTGAGTTTCAGTGTCTTCTGCATAAAACATCTCAGAAAGGTTTACTTTTAGTCCTGTTACGCTGCTGTACAGCACTGATGTGAGGTGGGACCACAGAAACTTGACTTAAAAAATGTAGAAATCTTTGGCTAGCTTCTTAGAATTCAAACATATACAATGCTGAAGTTCAAGCAAGGTGTGGGTGAAACGTTTTCTATATGGTGAACAAGTAAAATGTATAGGATATAATACGCAAAAGCATTTTCCACAATTACTGTGAAAGAGATTTATATTTTTCTTTTCAATTTTTAACTAAGCGTATTATTTATCACACAAGTGGTTTCATGTCAAGTAGGCAGAGGAATTGTGTGAGCTCTAGTGATTAAACACAGAGATGTTAAACCTTGTCATAGCCTTGTGTTTGTCTCTGGGGCTGTCACTGTAGGAGGTACCAGATACTGAGGCCTGTCAAAGCCCATTAAATGTGATCTGCTGCTTAATGCCCTGGATATGAAGACAGGATAGGGAATCTGATGATACAAGAGGAGCAGGTAAACAAAACAGTGCTCATAAGAGAATCCTTGCTGAAGTGCTGAGAAGTTTTCATCACCAGTTTCTGAAGATCATTTTTGAATAAAAACCAGTGAGGAATTTTAGAAAAGGAGTACTTCATAATTGGAGAGGAGATACTGATGAGAGTCTTGTTCTTTCCCAAGAAACAAATAGGAATTTTTTTTTCTTATTTAAGCTAAATAAGCATTGGTCTTCTGGTGATCAAAAGAATCTAAACGTTTTATCTAATTGGGAAGATCCTAGCAGTCCAGATTATGAAGGTTGTGGATAAAAGCACACTTCCCTGTGAGGCCACGGAGATGGAACTTGAAGCTAAGGAGACAACAAGGGACAAACACAACACCAGACTGGCAGTCACTGCTGCTGTATGTAAACAAAAAAGGGAAAAAATACTTCTCCCAGTAATTTCTCAGTGTTTACTACTCACACCAGTGCACAAAAAGCATTTGAGCCATAGCTTTCTGTTTTTCTCTTCATTCAGCTGCATTCAGATGTCTGTGGGCAGGAAAATGTAGAGGGAATTACACAATGCCAGGACTCTGGGGACCTGCCTGTCTCTGCCCATCCAATGTGGCTCCCCACACCCTGCCATGGCCCAGGACCCCATGTCAGTGCACAAGGGCTATCAGCCCCTGCCCCAGCGATGCCAAAACAGTGCCAATCTCCAGCTCCTCACAGCCCTGCCGAGCTACGGAGCCCTAGCAAGCTGGGCCTATGTGTGGGCCCACATCCCAATCCAGCCTCAGCCTGTTCCTGGAGGTTCTGGGGCTGGGACTGCCCCAGTGCCCCCTGGCTGCCCTGCTCCTGGCTGGGGCAGTGGGATATGGGGAATACCTGTGTCTCCCTGTCCCTTAGCAAGACACAGGCCCTTACTGCATTCTGAATTCTGGGAACCTGAGGCATAAGTAGCTGAATTCTTGATTAGTTTCCAGTTTCAAGTAATCTAGTGCCTTTTTTTGTGACTTCTATGGGGAGATTTTCCACAGTCTAATGAGCCTTCGCTAGTAAAATTCCTGGTTTGCAGAGGTTTGTCATTTGACTGAGAAAAGCCTTACATATAACCTTTATTTGGTCAAAACCAAGCAACATATTTAAAATTAATTACATACACCCAAACAGGATAAAAGGAGTACAGTGGATTTGAACTGCAGTAACACCTTTACTGTACAGAACATTTCCTTAATGTCTAAATCATGGAATGTTTTTCAGTGCTCACAAAACAATCGTACATCCTGCATCTTTCTTGTGTGGTTGGTGTTGGGTTGTTTTATTATTATTATTATTATCTTTCCATAAAATCACTGTTTTCGAAACTGCTATACCTCTTTTGATACTTACTGGACTATTAAATCTGTCCCATTTCCTGAATTGATAAATATACACACAAATATACAAGAATATTACAAACCCAAGATATCCGACCCTCAGGAGCCTATTTTTATAGCTATGAGATGCTTGTGTTTTACATAGGTCTGAAAAGAGTCTTTTAGGTCATAAATCAAGACTTCTCCTTTAGCAAGCAGCCACACACAGGACTTTATAAATTTATCAAGTTCCATTTAGAGACTGGGATTTTAATCTCATTACTACTACTGGATGGCTGTTCAAAAACCTCATTTCTGTAAAGGTTAGAAACCCTTGCCTGATTCTCAGCTTAATTATGTTTACACAGTTAGTTTTTTTGCCAGCCTCATTCTTTAATTTAAATAGCTTTCCTTCCCATTTTTGCAATGCACTTTTAGAAACAGGTGACATTGCCTCAGATCTTTCATCTTGCTGGGCTAAAAAAGACAGCCTTCATTGGAAGGGTTTGCATTTTCAGTCCTTATCCTAACACCTTATGTCTAAACAAACTGCATTGTTTCTTGTTTACAAATGACCAGAATAATTTATTGTGTTGTAGATAATAACTTCCAAAGCATAAAAAATATAAATCACTGATGTAATATATTCTGTTTTGGTAACACAGTACCTGGCCCTTTTAGGAGATGCAGGGCTCCACTCTCATTAGGTGGAAGCGTGGTCCTCTTCATGGTAGTTTGGGTGCTGACTTCAGTGAGGCATATATTTCTGTTGTTCTTTGTAGGAAATATGGGAGTCATGGACACATCTCAACATTTTGTGAGTAAAATAAATTCCTTCAATTATAACAAAATGTTAAAGCTCCACAAATGTTCTATGGATATTACACAACTGGGAAATGAGGCAACACTCAGGAGAGAAAAAGAGAAAAAAAAATTAAACTGAAGAGGAGATGGCCTGGGGAATAATATTGCTCTCTTGATAAAAGTGTTAGTGGGTTAGTGTAGTTATATTTATAGTTCTTCCTTTCCACTACCTCCAGCAACTGGAGGAGCTACCTGTTTTGAATGACAGTTTTTTCTTTAATCAGTGCATGCATACTCTAAGCATGCAGTTTAGACTAAGAAAGATGCAGTTTAGACTAAGAAAGACTGTGTATGACTAGACACGTGGTTCAGGTAAAAATTATAGTTTATAGTGTTCATCTAGACCAAATCAGGGGTGACACATTTCCTGTATAGCAAGTTAATCTTTGTTTCAGTATTTTCAACTGTTGCATTGTAAGTATCATCTCAATAGAGTTGTCGTACCTCCAGCACAGCAGTAACGTTTCTCCTGTTTTACTCCAGGCTGCTGGCACGGGTAATAAAGAACTGTCCTGAGACACAGACTCCAGGATCTGATAAAAATTAGCATTATATCCTGATGGCATCCTGTTGTATGTTTTTTCTTCAGTAACCTTAATATCAAATTTAATTATGTAGATTGAGCTTTTTAGACTTGTCTCAGGATATAAAATTAATTCCCATAAATCTCATGCTCTCCTCATTCTGCTCTGTGCAGAGGTTAGTGTACATTTGTCCCCCTTCCTTGCTGTTCAAGAGGGCTTTGAAAAAAGCTGTAGTCTTAGACATAAATATTACTAGAAGACTGACAAACTTCTGCAAAACTAATTTTACCATCCTCTTATCAAGGATTTGTAGACAAGCAGGCACCTAGGAACTGCCATTTAAAAGCTGGACAGTTCAGGCTAATGCTTCTAAATGGAATTGGCTGCCTTAGGTATATTTTTTTTTTTTAATTTTGCCTGTTTCTATCCAGATTCAGTCTCTCTCCTCTCTTCCCCTGGAGTCTTAATGAATAGTTATTCACTTTCAATTGGCTGAAAAATAAACCAGCAGAGAAGATGAAAACTCACCTCAGAGGCATTAAGAGGAATTTTATTGCTCATGTTTTCTGTAGACTACGAGCCCAGTTCTTGACTATGTTGGAGACTTGTCCCTCAGAAAGTCATCAGGACATGGGCATTGTCTTGCAAGTGTTAATCTGAGAGTTAACTCTCTGCAAGGCAAATTGGGAATGTGTTTTTCAGGGAATTGTTATCACATTTCTATATATTTTACAGCATTTCCAGGGCCTTCATGCACTCAAATTTTTAAAAGACTAGAGCAATTGTGTTATAACACAAGGATATACTCAATGTCACTTTCAAGTATTATGTACAGGAACACAAAGAAATACAGGAGGCATTTCTGGAATAACACGAGAGCAGAATGCCTATCCAATATCATCACTGGTGCATTTCAGTAGCATCTTGTAAACAATGGACTTAACTCTGCAGTTATGTGGAGTATAGGTATAATTTGTCAGTACAGTGGTAGTCTGTTTAAAATACAAAACAGTGAGGTTATAGTTGTTATAAATAGACCTCTTCAGGATTTTTCCACTAGGAAATTTTATTTGACTGAAAAAATTATTTGCAGGTAATAATTTTTAAAATGCAGGAATATGTGTGTTAGTTTCAAGAGTGGTGGAATTTATGATCAGAACAGGAAAGACCTTTATTCACTATAACAGCTGGTAGCCCTGAGCTCTCAAGAATGACATGGGAGATCAGTGTGAAGATGTTGTTCTGTGTGATTCAGAAGAAGGATTTAATCTGCAGACTTTCCATTCTTAGATGAGTGGCCTGATTGTCACACATTTCAACTACTCTGGATGGATCTTTCCTTTTGGAGATATTCTGCTTTGTATTAATAATGCATTGAGGAAGAATGAATGAGACTAGTTTCAGCACTGCTTTTGGGTATGAGAGATGAAAGGTCAGATACCTGTTCTGAAGGATATTTATTTACAGCAAGTAGCATCTCCAGCAAGAGATACTAGAAAAACCTTCGATTTCCTGAACTGCTTACTAGCCTAGTGGGTTAGATATTCATCTGTGATGTCAGAGACTGAAATTTCAATTTTTGGACAGGATCACCTAGAATAAGCACTCGAATTTTAGTCTTTCTTACCTTAGGTGAACACACAAATAGGAGTGTGTGAGTTTCTCCATATTTTCTGGTCTTAGCCTCAGTCTTATATGTACTGGGACATTTCATGGAGCTTAAGGAATCCACAGCCTTCTGTATTTTGTAAATCCTCACTCTGGCATTTGAACCCACAATACATATCGATAGCAGGGTAGAAGGGGTTTCCTTCTCCGTAATACCATCATTCAGCTGTATCAAGTGATATTCAAGCAATTCCCTTTCCCTAATGGTACACCAATTGTAACTGACAGCTCCCAGGGCATATTCTGTAGTGATAAAGAGATAACTGTAGTAGCCTTGCAAGAATTCACTTCTTATTCAATCCTTCAGACGTACATATGCTCTCTAATATCAGTAAGTTCTCCAATATTGTCAAATAAATTACCCATCCAGAGAATGAGCTACCAGATATAACTTTTACAAACAGCTTCAGGAAACCCAGGGATTAAAAGATGTGACAGAAAACCGATTTTCGTTCCTTTCCATATTAGGAGGGGGGTCTATGCTGTTAGTAACAAGAAAAGCATAGTTTTATCAGTTAGGATTTCCAAAGTTTGGTACCTTTTATTTTTCTTTATAATAATCTCAGTGACGAAAGATTTACACTTCTAACAGAAAGGAAAAATTTGCACACACCTAAAGCCATTTAATCTGTATCATCTCTATTTTCTTCTCCTTTCTGCTTTCATCCTACTACATTTATTGTTGTTTTTCTTGTCAGTGGATAGACATAAACGCTGTTGCAAGAACAACTAGAAAACAGGGACATATATTTATGTAAACTGGTATTGATTCAACTTTAAAATAAAAAAGGAAAAAGAAACTAAGGCTTTCAACATGGTGTTGCAAATCATTATGACCAGGGCTGCCTATGTGCAAAGAATACTTGAAGGAGTTCTGCTGATGTTGCTTTACTATGAATTTACAGAGCTAAAAATTAAAATTGTTATATGTATTTTAAAATCTCTGTGCAATATTCATCACCAGATGTAGGTCCTTGTGTTGTTTTATCTTGGTCTCACAACAATAATGGCTGTTTTATTTGTTTATGCAGCTCGCTGCTCTACGGTTGACAGTTCCACATTTGGGAACATCTGAAAAAGAGGTCACATGACCTTTCCAAACATGGGAAAACTCTGTTCTTCTCAAGATGACCTGAAATGTTCTAATTATTGGTTATTCCCTCTAGTTGGTGATGCAGCCAACAAGCACGTAAAGTTCAGTGAACCCACAAGTGTACAGCTGTTATCTTTGACTTGTGGCCAAAATAAAAATTGGAACAAAATTTACCCAGACAAGTAGAAAGTCTCCTGTTTAAGCAGTAATTTTGTATGCCAAATAATCAGATTGAAACTAAGGAGGAGTGAATCCTTTTTCTAGAAACTTTGAATCAAACCAGGGTCAACGTTTCAAAGGTGAGATGTTAAAACAGATTATTGACTTGACTGCACAAGTCTCCCAAAGAACACCCAAGTCTCAAATCTACTGATATGTGTGCAGTTTTACCTTGTAATCCAATTGTTCCAATTTTGTCATGTGTCATCTTTTCTTACAGACTTAAAGTTGATTTTATTATCTCCTACATAATCAAGGTGAAGGTTGAAAGATGACAGTGATAGGTAGGCGCATAACCTTTGACACACACCAGTGTTATCTGCTCTGATGTAAGAGTTTGGAGCAGCCAGAAGTGAGAAAGCAATTCCTCACTACTATTTTTCCCATTAGTGGTTCCTAGGAAATTTCTGTAATTAACTAATCGAAGTCGTCTTATATGAGGTCAAAAAGGTATAATAGAGATCAGAAACATACTAGAAATTGTACACATCTCCTCTTCCTATTGCTTATCCAGATACTGCTGTCTGATCTGTTCTTCAGATCAATTTTGTATTACCCAGGACTATAGGGAAGGGAGACAATGTAATCAGAAATAAAGTTTCACGGTGCTTTTCATAACTGTGCTTGCCTGTGTTGTACAGCAAGTAGATATAAAAAAGCTGATTCCTGAGCGTATGTAAGTCACATCCATAGTAAGGCAGGGGAGAGAGGTCTTTCCACTACAGTGAATGTGCATATCAACTCATCCGAATGGATATTTGATTTCTGTTGAACTGTATCATGAGTTGCAAATCAGCTTCTACTTTCCAGGTAGTATAGTCTGCTTGACTGATAACAAGGCTTAATTAATGTGCATCTGAAAAGCTCCTTCCTCTCTCTCCATTTTGAGATGAGGCACATTTGTAGAGAGAACAGTACAGGTCTTAGTAGCAGATGTACTTCTATCCGGCATTCTCCCTGCACTAGCTGTTTGCAACAATCACAAAAATGCAGCAGTTCACTGAGATAAGACTTTTCAGGAATAGAAAACACCTTGTTACACTGGATGGCAAAAACAATTGTAACTACAACTTCTTACAGTACTTCTAAAACAGTTCACATTTCAGGCGCTCAGCTCAGTAATCTGTGATCAAGGACAGTTTTCAGAAGTCTGTTGAACAATTGAATGGATTTTCTCAAACTCATATGCATTCTACACCTCAAAAAACCAGCAGCTGGTTGTTCAAGTCATACTTTAAAAGGACAGGTTTAAATGTGAAGTGGTTTTAAAGGAACATTGCTTTTATATTGGTGGGAAATTGGATTTTTCATCAAACAAAAAGGAGATATTTCAAGGTAATGCTTGATAGACCGAGAAATAAGAGGCAACTAATCGGTGGCTGGACAAATCTGTCTATAAAGGCAGTGTTGCAGTCAAAAGTTTCTACAAACATAAGATACCATCAAGACATTTCATTGCAACTGTTGTGCATTTTAGGGAGAAAAGTGCTAGCAAAATTCATCTACTCCTAAACCGTCTATTTCCTGTCTCTTAAGTCTCCAGTAACTTCTTAGCCAGGAAATGGATTTTTCTGGTCTTTTTCCTTTGAATAAACATTTATTTGAATGTATTAAGCAATCTTCCTACTTCATTAAGTTCTTCACTTAGATGTCACCCCACTCTGCAACCCAGCTATTTAAGAAATAAATTACTGGGTGGAGTAATATATAAGCAGTCAACTCCAAGCTGTAGGTAGTGAATTGGACCTGGTTCTTCTCAACAGTCCAGGTATTAAGTGCTTTCTTTCCTGTTTGAGTGTTCAATTGCTTCTCTCTTGTGTTTTGAGTAGTTTTTTCCCTCTCTCCAATGGGTGCTCATTATTGTCTTATCTATCCGATGTTTCACTTGTGTTATTTAAAGTACATTTTTCCTAGAAGACAAAGGGATAGGAAAGCTATTACCAGGAGGCAAACATGATGGATTAATCTCTATGTGATAAAGTAATCAGATTTCAAGATAAAACCAGAATAATGACCATGGAATGTTATGACACACATACGCTACACAGAGGGAGGAAAGCATATCACGCCAGATTATATATATTAAATTTGCCACACAAGTAATTTGTTCTTTTTAAAGTACACATTTGTGCTGGTTTAGGCTGAGATAGAGTTAACTTTCTTCATATTATGTAGCATGGGGCTACGTTTGGAATTTGTGTTGGAAACAGTGTTCATAACACAGGGCTGTTTTAGTTACTGCTGAGCAGTACTTACACAGAGGCGAGGCATTTTCTGCTCCTCACACCACCCCAGCAGTGAGTAGGCTGGGGGTGCACAAGAAGCTGGGAGGGGACAGAGCTGGAACAGTTGACCCCAACTGACCAAAGGGATATTCCATACCATATGACATCATGCTCAGCATATAAAACTGGGGACAAGAGGAAGGAAACAGGGGACTTTCAGAGTTATGGCTTTTGTCTTCCCAAGTAAATGATATGTGTGATGGAGCCCTGATTTCCTGGAGACGGCTGAACATCTGAATGAATTCCTTATTTTGCTTTTGCTTGTGCTTGTAGCTTTTGCGTTACTTATTAAACTGTCTTTATGACAACCCATGGATATTCTCACTTCTACTCTTCTGATTCTCTCCCCCGCATCCCACTGGGGCGAGTGAGCAAGTGGCTGTATGGTGCTTAGTTACCGGTGGGGCTTCAACCATGACAACATTATAAGTAAAAGGTATGCCAGTAGATTATTTCAAGATCAATTAAAAAGAAAATTCTTGTATCACTAACTGATTTTTTACCAGGAGAATCAACAGTTTCTTTCTCCTCACATCCTTCCATGGCTTTCTGGT